>NC_084962.1:2553496-2853496 GCF_949316205.1 Platichthys flesus | reverse complement strand
ATGTATAACATTTTCTCATTCTGGCTCTTTCATGACTTTGTTGCGAGCTTAAAACGGCAGAAGCAGGGAATGGTTATACAGAAATGCAGCCTGAGCAGACCAATCACTTTCCCCTACTGGGTAAGAAAGAAGCCTTTGGAAAGTATTGTACCTCCTTGAAGTCAGCAAACTGATTAAAGTTTGGAGACTGGCCAGACGAAATGAAAAAAAGGCCCAATCTGTGCTTAACTATTTTTTTTTTCTTTGCTCAGAATCATATTTCTATTTGCTTTGAGACGGAGAGGGAAGCAGGTACAGCACAAAGAGAAGCTGACAAAGTGGTTCTTTACAGAGACGAAATTATACGAAGGAATAAAAAGGCATTTTAATCTATCCCTGCTGCACATACACCGAGCTTTGGTCAAATAAATTCTCAGCCTCCGCATGGAAGCAATCAGCAGCCGATGCCATGGACACATTGTGTTGTCTCCCTTAATGCCCAAAACTGCCATTAGTCACATATGGACAATTAAAAAACTGCTGCCCCGGTCCGTCCTTTGTGATTCTGTCTGAATTGCCTTAATCCTTTACTATGAAACTCAAGACTAGTTGGTGGGACCATTCATATCTACATAGACGGCTGCGCTGTGCAGAGCTGTGTGGATTCAGGCTCAGAAAGAAGCAGCAGGGGGCGGGTGAGGAGAGTGGGTGAGTCGGTGGTGGGGCGGCTAGTTTGTTGTTTGTGATGCAGATGCCCTACTAGAAGGGGACCACCAGCAGTGTGGAACACACACACACACACACACACACACACACACACACACACACACACACACACACACACACACACACAAACACACACACACGCACACAAACACACAAGTTACTTGGGCTTGTCAGTATATCGGGCCTAGCAGAAGTCATCTACCAGCCGTTCAGTGCTGTTCCCTGCTGATGTCATTTAATCAGATTCATAATCCAATTCATAATTTCCATATTATGTAGAGTATGTACACTACAGCCATACAGGAATGAATGGGTGAAGCGGCCCGAACTCGGTCCCCAAAGTGTGTAACAGCAGCATGAGAAACTTGGCTAAACTTAAAAGTTATGTAAAAACCAAGTCGAGGGACGGAGAGCCTCCAAATTGAGAGATGAAGCCAGACGTCTTGATTAAGACCCGGCAAGGTGTCACATCATCTTCAGCCTTTGTGTATTGGCTTACAGGATTTGCCATTACTGTAATTGGTGATTTTTGTCTGATAGGAGGCGAAGGGGGCTTAAGACGTAGTGGGACTTGGGGGGGGGGGGGGCATGCAAGCATTTGCTTTTCAGGGTGCCGAGCTCCGTCTCCCAAAACCGCTTCCCAATTACCCCAGGAACAATGACAGACAGCGGCTTTTGCCTTGTGTCAGACATCCGGTGTGTTTACTTAGCGTATCTCCAATCCACTTTGTCACCAGTTAATTGGAGAGCAGCGACTTATTCTAATGCAAATGCCAGGCATGGCATTGGGTTGGCTGGAGGTGACAAAATAACAAAAAGCGTGTTGGCATTGCGTGGGAGGAGTCTTTCCCTCCCGCAGCACGCCCTGCTTGGCTTCCACTGTGTCGGGGCCAGAGACTCTACAGCTTGTGCTTGTCTCCAGCAGCTGCCACACTTTGGACCTCCAGCCTGAATCCACCTTGTGTTATCAGCTGCGATTTAAAGCCAGAAAAGCACCGGATGTTACCCGTAATTTGTCCGATTAACAAGCCCGTACGGCTGAAATACACCCAGTCAGTGCATTAAGTCACCGGATCCTGCGAGCTAGATGTCATTTTATTTTGCATGGCAGACAAAATCAAATAACGTCTTGACATTAATAAGTGATTATCTCTCTTCACTGGAGGTGACGTCTGCTGCCAAAGTACACTGGTCTTAACGCATTGTGACACACTTTTTGGCAGCGTTCGATGGCGAGTCACCAGTGTGATAGGGAGATGATTTGGGAGAAATTTACAAATTTAATTAACTTGGTCTCTAAGGATACAAGCTCTTCCAGCTTTCATTTAGATGTAATCTTTCTTCGGAGAATATATTTGAACAAAGAAGAATAGCTCTCCACGGCCTCTGTGCTTCTCCACACGCAGTACACAGCCGCTGCTTAGTTCCAGGGAGTGTAGCGTTGAGAGATACACAAACCCACCATGAACAACTCTGCAAAAAAATGTATAATGAAAAAGAGATGCAATGGCATGAAAAATTCACATACGTCAATTCGGGATCACAGTTAAATATTGGTAGAGTTTGGTTGCACCACAATTCTGCTGTTCCTTTTTCTCTTTGGTGAAGAAAGAGCATCGGCAGAGGACAGGGTAATTCCTGGACGAGTGAAGCTTGTGCTCAATTATTTGATACAGAGATGAAGAAGTATGTTTCACCAGATTTTCTGAACAAAATAAGGTCGCAAATCCTTATTTCCTAAAAAGAAAAGTTTCAGGTCAAGTTTTATCTTTCTATCATACAGGAATAAACCAATCAAAGAAGATGTCAAGGCATCAGGAAGGAATCCTTCATATAATAACGAAATAACAACGCAAATAAGAGACCCTGAAAAAACATCCAAGGATGCAATTTTTTCACCAAAATACAATAAGGAAATAAACCATGTTTTTTCCTCCACATCCTCCTTCAGGTCAGGTGTTTCTCTCAAGGTTACATCTTTGTGTATGTATACGTTCTACCCTCACACTGTCAACAAACCCTGAATCGCTGTAGGTTAAATGAGCATTCATATTCTCCCAGCAGGACCCGACGGGCCTCATTCCGATCTGGACACTTGCAAAGCAGCTCTTTGTCCCAGCTGTCTGAGGCTGAGGCAGAATGAGCGGAGAGGACGGACGTGTGAAGGAGATCATCCAGTACAAAGGGACTGAGAGACGCGGCCACGCCGCCTTGTCACAGCCTCCCGCTCGCCCTCGCTGACTCCCTCAAGCCCAGATGTGAAGCACCATCTGCTCTGCGTCTAACACCAACGTCCTCTCAGATCCTCGGCTGCCATCATCTTTTTCTACGGTTGTTTCATACCAAATAATTAAAAGTAGCCCACCAGATGGCTGACACACACTCAACTCTGCTTTGATAACGAAAAGGTTTTGGCACAGCACTGGTTAAAAGCAGTGGAAGTACAGCTGAGGGAGCTGGCAGGTGTGCAAGACAAAACCAGGTCCTGGTCAGGGCCTGAAAGAATTTGAGGCCACAGCTTTCGGGGGGGTCAAAAGGTGGTCCGTAATTGCCAGCGGCCTGTTTGAGTGGAGGCAAATGGACTTTCAGAGTTTCTCCCCCCCCTCCCTTTCTCCAAAGCCAAAGTGGTCGGCCACAAACTCATTATGATTTCCAAGTCTGATGATGATCTGACTAAAAGGGGAGGGGAGGGTGAGGGGTGAGGCAGGGGGTCGGAGACATAATTAGTTTTCCTCACTGCAGGAGACAGTGTGTTGATGAGACAATGAAAGAGTGAAAAAAGCCGAGCTGTCAATCTCCCCTCGCGATTCTCTCATCTCACAAAGCTCCACTGAGTAACGTTCATGGACGCAAATCTCTGCCAATTCCGCAGCAACGAACCGTTTCATAGACGTCCGCAACCCGAGAGGAAAAAAAAAAACGCTTTGATAGAGCAGGCTCTCCGGCAAACAAAGTCCAGGTCGTGCTCAGTCAAAGTGCTGGGAATGAATGAGAAAACGTTTCAGCGCTGCACATTTCCTTCCCTTTCTACAAACATAACTCGAAAATAATGCTTTTAACACACCTTCGGAGAGCAGAGGTTCTTCCCTGTTTGTAAAAAATAAGAAACATTTATCATGCGACCTATCCCCTTCTCACGGCATAGTGTAGGAGCAGCTTTTCACGGATCGCATGATTAATTACATGTACGTTTCTCACCGTAGGGGGAGCCAACCGCACACACAGATTCAACAAGCTCATTCTTCTAAAGCACTATGTCCTCTGGTTCATTTCATTAGACTGATAACGTTTACAGTTGCCATCAACACAGAATCAGCTAAAACAATCCTATTCTCAATTACACATGTTGCTTCAGAGGATCCATCGGGCCAAAGGACCAATGCTGTACTGGTCATTAAGGAGGCTGAGTTGCCAACAGGACTATGTGGGCACCCGCCCAATTTCAATTATTTCACAGTCTAAGTCCTCTGTGTAAAACAGATTGTGCTAATTTGATTAATAAGCAAATGGAATGAGCAATATGCCCGATGGGAGCTGAAATTCAGGGGCATCTGCTTGAGATCTTTCGCGAGGGTCTGTCCTGAAGAGTGACTGCACGTCCTCATAGCACAGCAATGCAGGACCCCAGGTTCGAAACTCGGAGAAGCTCTTTAAATGAAGTAATTGATTTTTCAGGGCCACGTGCGGCCAGCTGAACAAACTGACAACTCAACACCTGCGAGACAACATAGCATCACCTAATTAAGTTGAAGAACGGTTAAAGCGAACACGCTCCCTAGTTGCACGTTAAACAGACACAGAGCAACATTAGTGTTTATTTGCTGTGGTAATTGTGTCCTATTGACAAATGTAAGAAAAATAAAGTGATCCTATATGGGGATTTATCAGGAAAGGTTGCTTAAACCTAAAGAAATAAACTTAATCTGGTTAAACGATATTAAGTCTGAGGGTTGATATTCTCAATACCTACAAAGCCTCTTCACAGTCGAACAACTGTAAGAAAGTATAGGTTGTTTAAATGAAATGGCCTCATAACCACTTAACTCCAGGGCCACCTGTTTATTTTACACAGGTTCCAGTAGCAGCTGCTCTCATAACATCACTGTCTGCTGTAGTAGTAATGTAATGGGTTGGCTGTGGCCCAGGAGGTAGAGTGGGTCGTCCACTAACCAGAAGGTAGGTGCTTCAATTAATCAATCAAATCTCAACAAACGTCTGATCCCAGTCTCTCTCATTCTGTGTGACCAAGTGTCCTCAGGTTAGACACTTGACCCAAATTGCTGCATGAATTTGTGTCTGAATGGATGAAAGGCAAAACTTTACTGTAAAGTGCTTTGTGAGGTCAAACAGACCCTATATCACTTCATAGAAATGAATAATCATAACTTCAAAAGCTGATTATTAAACGTTAAGGGCTATTTAATGTCAAACTCAGAAGGTGACTGAGGGTTGATTTCAGTCGAGGACTCACTGTGAAACCAACCTAACCCTAACCCATAAGTTACACTGAACCAAGTCAAAAGGTCAATTGCTGAAAATAGCAAAATGATCTGTGATGAAGGCCGCTCGGATACCATCACACAGATACCCATAACTATACTTTTAAAAAAGACCAAAACTTTGAGGAATGGTGATGTAAGAGCTCCGATGCTCAGACGCCATGACCAATATGCAGTTGATGTTGATGCTTTCCTGTGTGTGATAAGAGACACGTGCCCCCTCTCACTAACACGCTAACACAGTCTGGGCTACGAACAATACATCTACACCACCAGACAAAACACCACTGCCTGCAGGAAACAGCCATCAAAGGTTAGCTATTGACTTGGGATTGCTCTGTGTGTGTGTGTGTGTGTGTGTGTGTTTTGACCAGTAGGGGGAATTAGTTGCTGTCGGGCACCTACGGAATGCAGCCTCGCTCAACTTTTTACTACCCTTGGAAGTCCTTTTAACTTCTTGGGCAGGAAATGAAACACTCGAATGGCCCTATTGCAAAGTGCCGGAGCCATTTGCAGCCGGGGCCGCGAGATTCCCCAGCATGTGTTCCATATCAAGAGAAGCTGTGGGAGTCACAGGTGCACGCTGACAGGGTGAGTGCGGTATGTGGCTGTGCGTCTGCATGAATGTGCACAAGAGAGGAGACGGAGGGCAAGCGACTGAGTAGATAAAGAGGGAGCAGGAAAGAAAGTATTTGGGTGTTTATTGAGGCCTTACATTCACCCATGGGCTGAAAACGGAGAGCTGCTGCATTCCGTTCATAAAGCCAGCTGCGTTCACTGACCGCTCGACACATGAAAACACACACGGCATCTTTGAACATGGACGCTAGAGTGGGGCTTTTTTCTTTTTCAACGTGTCGGAGGGGGGAGGAAGGACGGACACTGTTGGTTTCTACATTTTCAACATTCAACTGAGCAGCGTAACCTTGTGGGTGTTTGGAATTTTGTTTGACAATTTACTTGAATGATTAATATAAGATCAAAAATCCATAGCAATTCATTTTCCCAATGATCACGTATTTGCTTCATTGGCTGTTTCAGCAGGGTCACTATGACTTGGTAAAGAACAGTTGGAGTTTTATCTCAGTTTTACATGAGAGCTTTATCATGTGTGTGACAAACACTGAGAAAACCCTGTAGACCAGTCAATGGAGCTGAAAGCACCAAAAGAAGCTTGTAAGTGGACTTTAAGTCTTTAATACATTTTTCTCAAACAACTGTTTCCAGACACAACGGAATATTTTCAAGATCAAATCATTACAATTATTCCCCACAGTCAGTGATATCACAATATGGTGATGTTCATGTATATTAAATATACATGAAAAAATGAATCTGACAAAGAAATTAACTAAATTCCACTGTCAATTAGACAAACAACTTGTGTTGACACCTTCCCATTTGAATGAAAATTCACATGACGGGCTCATATCATCACACTGCCAGATTGCTAAACTTAAAAGATTTCCCCAGAACTTGGCCCCTGTGGTTGAAATGCAAAAGACTTTTATAGTTCCTGGGGAATATAAACCACAGCTATAGTTGCATAGTATAGTTGCATAGTGACGGAAAATTCTATCTTTTGGGTTCGCTTTGCAGCTGATGCATTTTTACTGATCTGTAAGGCCGATCACTAAATATAGCATCTTCACCCCCTGGCTTCTGAATTTTTCCGATTATTACCAGACTTCCTTGCTAGAAATGCTCATTGTTGGAAATAAAAAAATCCAGTTTAAGGAGAGTAGATGACTAATCAGGAGCATCCCGGTGCTACAATGTGGTCTTTTTTGCTCAACCTGAGAACACTGTGTGCTCCGAGTGCTTCACAGCGCTGCTAAATATGTACATCCTCAATGCAGCTCTTTTGTTCTGCAGGTCACACTGTTATTTGTCCCACGCCTCATCTGCTGCACCAGACTGACTACCTCAATTAGTGGCACTCTCGCAGAGACATTAATATGTGTCCAACAAACCTGAGACGGAATATATTAGAGTTCCATTTTGGTCGACAGTGACATTTCTCATCAACTACCCCTCAGGTCTGTAATTTCACTGAGCGACTACTCTCTGCTTGTGATCTGTCACCCTGTGGTGGCGGGGCTGGGAGGGCTCAGGCACTCACACCTTAATCTGCTTATGTGCTGCTCCCTCATATATGGAGAATACGGTCCTAACGAAGGCAGCAGCATGGTTAGCTGATGTTTATTCACACCGCAAGCTTATTTAAATATATTAAAAGCTGGTTCACCAAGATTAGGAAAACAAATAACCTATTTTCATCGAAATGTTTTGGTATATTCATATGCACCTAAGGCCCAATACAATGAAAGTGAATATTTTCATTTTTTTTCTCCATTATATTCAACGCTAGGACAAATTTAATATACATAAAATTACAGAAAAGGTGTATACAAATATGGTGTCAACATCTTTCATTATCAGAAAGTAGTTCCACCTAAAGTAGATTTGACAAAATGTCCCAAAAGCTAAATTCTGCCTGCCTGATAACAAGAGATTCGCAATGTTCCTAACTTTACAATTTGAGGTGAATTGTCCCTTTAACATACTTACTATCACAAGCATCTTATTTGCACATTATTAAGATATGTTATTAGTTTTGTGTGCTGGAGCATTTAATTGCATTTTCACAGCTATATCATTGGGTAACATGAAGAGTCCAGAGCAGAGAATGACACATGCTCAGCTCTGGCGCTGCCTCTCACGGAGCTGAATTTAGTTTGCTCGTAAAGAGAGATTTACTAATAAAGGGATCGTATTAATCTCAGACCTGCTGACAAATTGATAACTTGGCACATTTCATGCATTTAGCTCATTCGCTTTACGCAACAGATTAACAGACTGCTCTGTGGGGTGGCTTCAGGGCGACGTCTGACTCTGTGGGCTGTCACCCTCATCGCTCGACCCGCGGGTCACCAACATGTAAACAGGCAGTCGCTTCCAGTCAGCATTCTTCAATGTCTCAGCTTCCTGGTTTTTTCCAACAGAGGATCCTTGTTTGTTTATAGAGCAGTTTAAGATGTCGTGAAAACACACACACACACACACACACACACACACACACACACACACACACACACACACACACACACACACACACACACACACACACACACACACACACACACACACACACATACTGGTTTCCATGGTTTGCGGGGCGTGCACTTTTTATCATAACCTGTGGGGACCACCCTTTCTAGAGGTTGTGGAAGTATGAAAAAAATCAGGGACACTAAGAAAAAATCAGTTAGTACATACACACCTTAAAATATCTAAATTCATGAAGTAGTGTTTTGACTGTGCAAAATGGGGACCTTAGAAAAAACGGGTAGGTATGGCTGATGGGGACCTCATTTACATATCATTTGCATGACTCACACAACTTGTTATAAGACTAATGGGGACCATGCTTCAAAAAGCATTTTTATATACATTATTACTGATACCGTAAGTCCTTCCATTATTACATTTGTTAGAGCTGTTTGTTTAAAACTAATAAAGTCTAGCAAAAAAGAACAAAAGTTGTTGATAGAAAATGTAGAGATATAACATGATACCTGTAAATGGTGATAGGGATGCAAAGCATCACTTTGTACAGAAAATCTTGCTGTTCATGAACTACGCCTTACAATGAAGCAGAATTTGATAGGACTACTAGTGTAATGTGGTTGAAGTGAATATAAACTTATCAAACAGTGACGGGCTATCTATATCCCTACAAAGAATAATTCTTATTCAGTCAAATTTGTAAGATATTTTTAATTTCAGACAACCACATAGCAACCGCTTACTGGTGGTAATCTTCCCATTATTTACTTAATTTCCTCTTGTTGGCTGTAATGCGGTTATATATGTAGAATTTCACATTCTGCCAGCTCCGGTCCTTAAGAGCTTCTGGATCAGCCCTTAAACACTTCTCACAGTCAAACTTTGCTGGAGCAATACAAGATGTGATGAATCGATTCATGTGCCTTTCCACTGCCTTCACGTCTGTCTCCTTCCAGGGTGTTTTCTTCTTTTGGGCAGTTGTACCTTTAAGTGGTCGGAAAAACACATTTGTAAATACAAGGACTCCAAAGTGTGTAAGAGTTATAATCCAAAGTTACAAGTTCTATAAAGTATAAACTAACTTCTACAGTATAAGAAAACTAAAATATACAATTAGTCTGCCAAGAAAACACTGATATGTGCATTCTGACTGAAATTGTCAGTGGGAAAGAGGATTTTGATGCCATTTTCTTATAAGCTGAACATGCTGTGTTATAATAACAAATAAACTGTTCATTCTGATCAATGACATGGACTCACATTCACTGACATAAATTTCTCAAAATTGTCATGAAGAAAAAACTGTATTTATAAAATGTTGGATCTGTTGGATAAATAAATACAATGTACTGATTCACTCATTAGTCTAACTAACTATGGAATTGTGAGGACGTAGGACAGGTGTTTGGTATAGGGACTAGTTGTTGTTTGTATGTTTATACTATTAAAACTGTAACTGTTATGAGTCCTACTTTAAGCACCTAATAGACTCTAGAATCAGCCAAACAACCCTTTATCTGATTATTGCAGGCATGAATATACAGATAAAACTACATTAAATGGGGGCAGCAACAGTTATGCGGCAAAGGTCTGAAATGACAAAGTATTGGTGGCAACATGTTAAGTTGGCAACACTGACAACAGTCTCTGATCTGGCCTTTTTTGTATGACTGCTATCTAACGATGTCCTTTATAGTCTGACTTGACTGGGGTTCTTCTACTGCTCTTGGGGCTTCAGGTGTAATGTTCCAAAATCATGTTGTCTGGTGTTGTATAATCGCAGACAGTGGGGCCCATTGAGCTATCAGGATCATTAAGAGGCAGAAAAGTGTTCTTAAAGTTTAGTTGAACTGAAGCATCACTGTCACTGTCACTTTCGGAGATGGTATCTGGTACGTGATCATCTGCACTCTCTCATGACGAATCAAATAGTTCAGAATCTTCCAGATCTGTGTCTTTCATCTAAAAAAATTAATGAAGAGATTATAATTATGTAGAGCTGTAACAGGTAGATGAGAAATTATTCTTTGTGCTGTTTTGCAAGTTTTGTGTCATAATTTGATTATTTTAGCAGTTTATATTATAATAAGCAGAATATTTTGACTGTTCTGAAAAAAAAAAGACTATATCGAATTGCAGCAACTTGAAAAATTGAAGTGCAACTGAAAGTTATTGTAGGCCGTCTTAATTTTGGTACAAAAGTCTCAGTTTCATTTTTTGAAGTCTATAATCTGAAAATAAAGGCACATATGCAATAAATAATTTAGTAAAAGTGCATATAAGAATTTTTGAGATCAAAGTTGTGTCTGCTCTGCTAAACTAATTCTGAATTCACAATCTAGAAAAAACATGTTTCACACATTTTAGACACAACATTAGAGTTCATCGTGGGGACCAGTTTTATCTAACTTTTCAAAAACAGTTACTACTTGCACACTGTCAGAAGGTGTGTTGTGGGGACCACGTGAATACAAAATGTAGAGTGATAGTTTATCAAGAAAAAAAATACTGTGAAGTTTGAAATCGACCATGAATATACCTCTACCACTAACCTTCAAGATGCCATACTTGAAATGTCATTGTATACCAATTTACATAACTTCTGACCAGTAAAGCTATTTCTCATTCACACAACTTAACACATGCTTTGTGGGGACATTTTACACACAACATTATAGTTCATTGTGGGGACCAGTTTTATCTAACTTTTCAAAAACAGTTACTACTTGCACACTGTCAGAAGGTGTGTTGTGGGGACCACGTGAATACAAAATGTAGTGTGATAATTTATCAAGAAAGAAAATACTGTGAAGTTTGAAATCGACCATGAATATACCTCTACCACTAACCTTCAAGATGCCATACTTGAAATGTCATTGTATAACCAATTTACATAACTTCTGACCAGTAAAGCTATTTCTCATTCACACAACTTAACACATGCTTTGTGGGGACATTTTACACACAACATTATAGTTCATTGTGGGGACCAGTTTTATCTAACTTTTCAAAAACAGTTACTACTTGCACACTGTCAGAAGGTGTGTTGTGGGGACCACGTGAATACAAAATGTAGTGTGATAATTTATCAAGAAAGAAAATACTGTGAAGTTTGAAATCGACCATGAATATACCTCTACCACTAACCTTCAAGATGCCATACTTGAAATGACATTGTATAACCAATTTACATAACTTCTGACCAGTAAAGCTATTTCTCATTCACACAACTTAACACATGCTTTGTGGGGACATTTTACACACAACATTATAGTTCATTGTGGGGACCAGTTTTATCTAACTTTTCAAAAACAGTTTCTTCTTCTAACCAGCGAAGCTCTTTCTCGTTCACACAACTTAACACATGCTTTGTGGGGACATTTTACACACAACATTATAGTTCATTGTGGAGACCAGTTTTATCTAACTTTTCAAAAACAGTTACTACTTGAACACTGTCAGAAGGTGTGTTGTGGGGACCACGTGAATACAAAATGTAGTGTGATAATTTATCAAGAAAGAAAATACTGTGAAGTTTGAAATCGACCATGAATATACCTCTACCACTAACCTTCAAGATGCCATACTTGAAATGTCATTGTATAACCAATTTACATAACTTCTGACCAGTAAAGCTATTTCTCATTCACACAACTTAACACATGCTTTGTGGGGACATTTTACACACAACATTATAGTTCATTGTGGGGACCAGTTTTATCTAACTTTTCAAAACCAGTTACTACTTGCACACTGTCAGAAGGTGTGTTGTGGGGACCACGTGAATACAAAATGTAGTGTGATAAGTTATCAAGAAAGAAAATACTGTGAAGTTTGAAATCGACCATGAGTATACCTCTACCTCTAACCTTCAAGATGCCATACTTGAAATGTCATTGTATAACCAATTTACATAACTTCTGACCAGTAAAGCTATTTCTCATTCACACAACTTAACACATGCTTTGTGGGGACATTTTACACACAACATTATAGTTCATTGTGGGGACCAGTTTTATCTAACTTTTCAAAAACAGTTACTACTTGCACACTGTCAGAAGGTGTGTTGTGGGGACCACGTGAATACAAAATGTAGTGTAATAATTTATCAAGAAAGAAAATACTGTGAAGTTTGAAATCGACCATGAATATACCTCTACCACTAACCTTCAAGATGCTATACTTGAAATGTCATTGTATAACCAATTTACATAACTACTGACCAGTAAAGCTATTTCTCATTCACACAACTTAACACATGCTTTGTGGGGACATTTTACACACAACATTATAGTTCATTGTGGGGACCAGTTTTATCTAACTTTTCAAAAACAGTTTCTTCTTCTAACCAGCGAAGCTCTTTCTCATTCACACAACTTAACACATGCTTTGTGGGGACATTTTACACACAACATTATAGTTCATTGTGGGGACCAGTTTTATCTAACTTTTCAAAAACAGTTACTACTTGCACACTGTCAGAAGGTGTGTTGTGGGGACCACGTGAATACAAAATGTAGTGTGATAATTTATCAAGAAAGAAAATACTGTGAAGTTTGAAATCGACCATGAATATACCTCTACCACTAACCTTCAAGATGCCATACTTGAAATGTCATTGTATAACCAATTTACATAACTTCTGACCAGTTAAGCTATTTCTCATTCACACAAATTAACACATGCTTTGTGGGGACATTTTACACACAACATCATAGTTCATTGTGGGGACCAGTTTTATCTAACTTTTCAAAAACAGTTTATTCTTCTAACCAGCGAAGCTCTTTCTCGTTCACACAACTTAACACATGCTTTGTGGGGACATTTTACACACAACATTATAGTTCATTGTGGGGACCAGTTTTATCTAACTTTTCAAAAACAGTTACTACTTGCACACTGTCAGAAGGTGTGTTGTGGGGACCACGTGAATACAAAATGTAGTGTGATAATTTATCAAGAAAAAAAATACTGTGAAGTTTGAAATCGACCATGAATATACCTCTACCACTAACCTTCAAGATGCCATACTTGAAATGTCATTGTATAACCAATTTACATAACTTCTGACCAGTAAAGCTATTTCTCATTCACACAACTTAACACATGCTTTGTGGGGACATTTTACACACAACATTATAGTTCATTGTGGGGACCAGTTTTATCTAACTTTTCAAAAACAGTTTCTTCTTCTAACCAGCGAAGCTCTTTCTCATTCACACAACTTAACACATGCTTTATGGGGACATTTTACACACAACATTATAGTTCATTGTGGGGACCAGTTTTATCTAACTTTTCAAAAACAGTTACTACTTGCACACTGTCAGAAGGTGTGTTGTGGGGACCACGTGAATACAAAATGTAGTGTGATAATTTATCAAGAAAGAAAATACTGTGAAGTTTGAAATCGACCATGAATATACCTCTACCACTAACCTTCAAGATGCCATACTTGAAATGTCATTGTATAACCAATTTACATAACTTCTGACCAGTTAAGCTATTTCTCATTCACACAAATTAACACATGCTTTGTGGGGACATTTTACACACAACATCATAGTTCATTGTGGGGACCAGTTTTATCTAACTTTTCAAAAACAGTTTCTTCTTCTAACCAGCGAAGCTCTTTCTCGTTCACACAACTTAACACATGCTTTGTGGGGACATTTTACACACAACATTATAGTTCATTGTGGGGACCAGTTTTATCTAACTTTTCAAAAACAGTTACTACTTGCACACTGTCAGAAGGTGTGTTGTGGGGACCACGTGAATACAAAATGTAGTGTGATAATTTATCAAGAAAGAAAATACTGTGAAGTTTGAAATCGACCATGAATATACCTCTACCACTAACCTTCAAGATGCCATACTTGAAATGTCATTGTATAACCAATTTACATAACTTCTGACCAGTAAAGCTATTTCTCATTCACACAACTTAACACATGCTTTGTGGGGACATTTTACACACAACATTATAGTTCATTGTGGGGACCAGTTTTATCTAACTTTTCAAAAACAGTTTCTTCTTCTAACCAGCGAAGCTCTTTCTCGTTCACACAACTTAACACATGCTTTGTGGGGACATTTTACACACAACATTATAGTTCATTGTGGGGACCAGTTTTATCTAACTTTTTAAAAACAGTTACTACTTGCACACTGTCAGAAGGTGTGTTGTGGGGACCACGTGACTCCAAAATGTAGAGTGAGAATTTATCAAGAAAGAAAATACTGTGAAGTTTGAAATCGACCATGAATATACCTCTACCACTAACCTTCAAGATGCCATACTTGAAATGTCATTGTTTACCAATTTGCATAACTTCTGTACGGTAAAGTTATTTCTCATTCACACAACTTAACACATGCTTTGTGGGGACATTTTGCACACTACATTATAGTTCATTGTGGGGACCAGTTTTATCAAATTTTTCTGAAACAGTTTCTTCTTCTGACCAGCGAAGCTCTTTCTCGTTCACACAACTTAACACATGCTTTGTGGGGACATTTTACACAAAACATTGCATTTCCTTGTGTGTACAAGTTTTACCTAATTGTTCACACACAGTTTCTACACAAACTCGGAACAAAGAGTGATCATATAATGATAAAACAGTGATGGACATGAATTTACCTCTTCAGGTGGTGTCTTTGGCCCAAAGGCACAAGCCATCAGACTCTCTGAGTGGACAGGATCTGAATCATCCTCCTCCATGGTGTTAACAGTGATGCTGGTCGTCTGTAAACAAAAGTAAAACGTTCCCAAGATTTACTTTATATCTTTACTCTATATATTATATTCTAATATTTCTATTCAGATAAAGTTTTGAGATTACATCCATGTCATAAGCAGGACTGGATACATTTGGCAAATGACCCTGATTCTTTAACATATAAAGTGATAGCATTTCAATGCTTTTTAATTATGCCCAAACCCATTACCCTAACACTACCCCTTGTTTTCGAGGGTATTCGTTCCCCTTGAAACAGAGGTTGAAATCTTCCCCATCTAATTGGGACAGCCCTCCAAGAGCTGTTACATAACCAGTGGTCATCGCAAAAACCTGCAACGACATCAGTAGTCTTTGATGTAAACACAAGCGACAAAAGGTTTTGCTGGGTATGTCATTGTAAAAACATTATTGAGATCTCTAATGAACCAATGCTATTGTTTGCATTCACTAAAGTGACAAACCTATAATATCCTAATATCATCTATGCTAATGCAGGTGAATCAATGACTTTTCCATTCATCCAATGGAAGTTGAAAAGTTTGGACACTCTGCACTATTTCACATATAAATCAAAATCAGAGCTTCAGGCTGCTTGCAGAGGTTTGTAGACAACCCTGCTAGGATGCAGTGTTAATAGAGGATCATTCAGTTCAGTAACATAATATCTATAATGATCTAAACTGACCTTCAATAGCTTCTTAAAACTTTTGTAAATTAGATTCCTGTTTGTTATTTCATGTTCCTGTTATTTTCACTACACTAAGTGGTCGCTCATACATAGCAGCTTAAAGCAGGTTGTGATAGGCAATCCTGGTATTTTTTGTATATGTAACGTGTACATGGTTATAACAATATTAATACAGCCAAATTAGGTCCACATATTTCTCATTCTACTATTTGTTGTGATACTTGACTCATTGTATTTGCTGTGTTCTGTGCTACATACCTGTGTTTGCCATGGGCAGTCTTCACCTCTATAGTTATAGGCGATTTCTTCTCCTTCTTTGATGTCATCCAGGGCAAATAAACAAAGGTGGGGTTCTCCATTAACACCAATTTTTTTCATTTTGGAGTAAGGACGTCTGTGTTCATCATTGAGAAAGAAATTGAAAATGAAAAAGAAAAAATACAAATGTCACAATATATCACAATAAAACCAGAGCCCCACTTAGTATAACTTAAAATAGTATATGGAGTGTAGTTTAGGAATTCTTAAGTTCACTTGAAGGCAAACATGAATGCAGCACATCAGGGGTGGTAAAGTTTTCTCCTTCTCTGGGATTCTGCATCACTTATTATATCCTTAAAATGCAGATGCAGATTAAGATGCATTTATTAGTCCCAAACACATGCACAGACATGCAAAGGCACACTCATGCAGGTAGGGAAATTTAATCTCTGCTTTTGACCCATCTGGTGCAGGATACACAGAGCAGTGAGCGACCATGTACGGTGCTCGGGGAGCAGATGTTGGGGGAGTAAGGTGCCTTGCTCAGGGGCACTAGACAGGGTAGGGAAACTCTTGGATTTTTGGACAGATCAATCCAGGTTCATCTTTTGTTGTTTCTCCGTGGAGACGAACCAAAGACGAACCAGAGACGAACCAGAGACCTTCTCTGCCATAGTCCAAGTTTCTGCCGATAGACCACCGCCTCTAGACCTCCCCCCTATATATAACAAAGTCTCCTTTGCAAATTGTACCCTTTGCAAATATACCACATCCTGCAAACAATAAAAACATTTTCAATAAAACAGGAGGATCCATTAATTCTATTCCTTGACAATGAGTTTATGCTAATATATACTACAAAACAAACCAAAACTGACCACTGCAGCATTCTAGTCCCTATTAAATGTACTCTGGAGCTTTTCTTTTGATTTTAAATGATAATTATTTATTGATTATTTACAGCAGATACCACCTTACCTTTTGCTGCATAAATATACTGGACCTCTAATTTGCAGATGTGTATCATGTTGAATTGCTGATCCGTGGTGGCATTTCTGAAGGAAAAGATTAAAACAAATGAGTTTACTTTAAAATAATTGTTTGATTTGTTTGCTTAGTAAGATTTTGTGGTACTACAAATTGTTGTTGTTGCCTAAAACCTCATGAGGATTGTTTTTCTTGCAAAATTCAACTACAGAAACATTCTCCTTCACTCTCTGTCATGAGTAACGTTCCTGCCTACAGGATGATGCATACTCCTGTGCGTTGTTGCATAAACTATACACATCTACAAACATATATGCACCGTATATCTGTCTTGTGCATGTGTGAAAGCTAAACCGGGTCAAATCTAAAGCCAATTCTTTAGATTTTACCTGCAGGTCATGCCTGAAAACACCTTAAATGAGAGATGATTATGTCTGAATAATTATGAAGGAGTTTGGCTTTCACATATAAAGAACACAGCAGGAGAATTCAGACAGGAGGAGGCGCCTGGGTAGAGCAAGCCAGAGGCCTGACATGATGATAAATTCAGTATCAGAGAGCATAGTATTTTTTTTTACAGCACATCAAAGATGATGGCAAAAGAATGTAATTGTATTTAGTTTTGCATTTACACCAATGTTACAAGCATTTGAATATGTCCTCATTATCAACAAAGAGTCAACAGGGAGATTTTTCATGCTGAGATATTTTTATTATCCCAGTCTCACGTGTGTGAGCTGTTAAAAACACTATGAATTTGCCTACTCGCCGGCTCTGAATCCTCCGGATAATCTCCTACTGTATTTTCTCAATGGCTTATTCGGACAATCTGCAGAGTTTTTACTGGGGGGGTGACAGAAGAAACTCTGGATTATCTGGAGCGTTTGCGTTTTTACAAACTGCCCCTATCTGGATAGTCTCTTGGTATCATCCAGATTGCAGTGCATGTTTAAAAGCAACTTAAAGAGAGTAAAGTAAGAAGGAAAACAAAGCAGCAGCTATTTTCTGTTGTGATTTTATACGGGAAATAGATGCATCACTATTTAACTTCATTTAAATTCAACAAATGTGGTGTTATTCCCACATAATAACTGGTAGTGTTGAGACCTTTTCTCTTATCTACCAGGGCAACACAGAACAGAAGTGGGTTAAATGAAAACCATGAAAGAATTATCCATAGACTATTCAATATTATTAAGATTAAGATTAAGATGCATTTATTTGTCTCAAACACATGCACAGACATGCAAAGGCACACTCATGAAGGAAGGGAAATTTAATCTCTGCTTTTGACCCATCTGGTGCAGGACACACAGAGCAGTGAGCGACCATGTACGGTGCTCGGGGAGCAGATGTTGGGGGAGTAAGGTGCCTTGCTCAGGGGCACTAGACAGGGCAGGGAGACTCTTGGATTTTTGGACAAATCAATCCAGGTTCGTCTTTGGTTGTCTCTCTGTGGAGTCGAACCAGAGACGAACCAGAGACCTTCTCTGCCCACAGTCCAAGTTTCTAACACTAGACCACCGCCTTATGAATACAAATACACCTTTCAATTACATTGACCTCATCACACAAGAACTTCTCTCTCCCCTGCTTTAGCTGTACAAACACTTTAACTTTCTATCTGCAAAAAAAGTAATATTCACAGTAAAATTTCTCAGCTTTTACCTGTTTATTTGCCTGACGTTAATAACCTACTGCTCTACTTTTCTATTCTAGACATTTTATCATATTAGTGACTTGTCATTTGTGATTGTAGCTAATTTAACTTAACTGCAGGTTTTAGATTTAATCTTCTATCATTTAATTCCAGATTTATGCCTCTGACCATGTTTCTTTAATAACCTGCTCTGCCTCTTCCACATGAACCTGCCCATGTTAAATAAGAAAATAAGTTAAAAGGGCCGGTTCATAACCAGCTTCCAAATAGAGGTTATCCAGAGCAGCCAGGTTACACTTCCTCTGTTGTTTAAAATTTAAAGCCCCTCAGCGGAAGCTACAGTCAGACTTAAATTATTCTGTATAATGGTACTGTGTAAAATGAGAACAGCTGTAATTTGAATTGTCTGAATATAGTCAGAACCTGTGCTCTATAATGTTCTCTATTAATTAACTTAAACATACTAAATATAGCATAACAGGGCTTATATTGATCTTAAGTTCATCATAACAAAATGAGACTCAAAACTCAGAAATGCTTGACTTGATTGTCTCCTTCAGTTTACATAAACTCCTACACATATGCATCATGCATGCAAGTAGTAATAGAAATGCAGTAAAACATTTGAGGTCTTACACTTAGCCTTTGTAGCTAATCAGAGCTATTAATCATGCTAGCTAGGTACAAGTAATACATGCAATTTGAGGATTCAACACTGCTTATAATTATTTAAGATACAACTGTGCTTACCTTATGCTTTACTTTTGCTCCTCTGCACATGTTCTTATCTTCTTAGCTAGTTTCTCCAGCAAATAATCTTCTTTTACTGTTGATAGCTACCTCTTGATGCTGAAAATGTCCTCGCTGCTTGAATCATTCCTAATGGGGACAAGGAAGTGGGTGGCACCCAACCATATTTGGAAGATGTGTGTGTGTGAAGCAGTGGGTGCAGTACTAACTAGAAACAGTAGGGCCACCAATGAGCAATGCTCACACACTCACACTCACCAAAAAACATGTCGTATGGGCCAATGCTTAAAACTTCACGGGCACCTTCAGAGTAGCTCTAGTAGTCATTTAAAAGGGTTATCCTCATGGGGACCGGGATTTTGGTCCCCAAAGCGCAACCGGTCCCCATGACGTGACTGTGTAAACAGTCAACGGTCCCCATCGCGTGATGATTACCAGAACACACACACACACACACACACACACACACACACACACACACACACACACAAAAATGTAATATCCTAAAATGTTGATAAGTGCAACAAAGCTCGGGGAAACTTGTTTAGCGGCCGACTTCTGCAAAGAATGAGTTGTCAAATGTCTGGGCTGAAAAATGAGATCGGCTGACGGTTGTGAGAGAAAAAGTAATGATTTCAGAAAGGTGAGACTCTGACTGAGAAGTTGAGCTGTTATGTGGAAGGTAAACACCAGATTGACTGCCAAACCCCAGAAAAAGAAAGAAAAAAAAAAACGCTGCCTGAGTCTCTTTCTGCTGCCTCGCAGAGGTCTGAATAATTAAAGCCGTGTCTGTGTCTGTTCTGGGGGAACATTGCCTATAGGATGAAGCTGAATGAGAATCAGCGCTCCCTTTTCAACTTCCATATATTCCCAGCTGAGCCAAAAGCATCACAATGTTGCAGCTTCTCTGACAGTCTTCACTATGAAATAATATCGCCTGCTAAAAATGTTCCAAATTAATAACAATGCATCCAAACACCAATAAACAGGGCTGGAGACGGGGTCCTGGAGACAGACACAAACACATGGACGAGGCACAGATAAACACAAATCCAGTAAATTGAATTCTAGTTTTAACTAGAATAAATAATAATAATGATAATAAACATCCATAAACAGTAGGTATATGTATAAACACTTTATAACAGTCACATTATTATGTGGATATTTGATCTGATTTAAGTTTGGAACAAAACAATAGTTTTTTTAGGAGACAATGGAACAATGAAACAAGTTCACGTTGTTTTTGTGTATAGGAACTGAACATCTTCAATTTATTATTATTGCTAATGTCGTGGTTTTTTTTTTGGTACACAACTGGTCCAGATCCTCTGTAATATTTTTTGACACATCTGCATTTGATATTTTCCATTATTTACCAAAAATGAATTAAATTGGACTCAATTTGTTCTGGTAGGGGAAACTAGATCTGGTCTTGGGACCTGATGATAGTTATGTGAGCCCATATTGATATGCTTCAACCCTATTCTTTTTTTTCCGTTTTAGATGAAGGCTAAGTCTGTTTAATCCACCGTCATTCACTTATTTAGATGGCTGCAGTAGATTCTTTTTTTTTTTTTAAATGCACAAAATGTCAAACTTTAAAATAAAAGAACCATTGCAATCCACCTGAAGGTTCCTCTCAAATTCACTAATCACATCCATGGTCAATGCTAAAGAGAATCTTTGACCTTTACTCTAATGATGCTGTCAAACTAAAACATCAACTTTAACAAGTTATAGAGTTCTCATTAATGACATTTATGGGACTTTTCAACACTGGCTGGAATAAAATCAAGCATGCGCACCCTGAATTCTTAAGGTATAAAATGTCTTCTTTTTTTTAAACATACAAAGCTGGTTTTATTCTATATTTTCTACAACATCAATATATTCTATGAATACTGTGGGAGGTTTTTGAATGGCTCCCAGACACATGGTATACTTTCATTTAAAAGAGGGTAACAACTAGACACTCGCGCAAAGCTATGGATAATAACACAATACTTGTTTGAAGGAGACATATATTGTTTGGTGTTGTTCCTTTATGAGACTTGTTGACAGTAAGGAAAACAGAATATCACCAGCATATCAGCAACCATCAGCCCTCTAAACCCGTATTAGTCTAGGCCTATTCTAGACTACAACCCTGCATGGATGTGTCTGCCTGTGTCCTTTCCAAGGCGGTGAAACAGCCCATTGCTCTGACAGGCTTCCCTGCGCCGAGAGAAAAGGACTGTCCAACGGCTGCGATAGGGACCAAGTGAAGGGGAAAGAGACAACACCAGCTTCTATGAGGGAGGACTCATTCAAGCACGGCAGATTCAGGGGGATTTAGGGAGCTCGTCTGCCAGCAATAAAAGGCTGAAACAGGATACTTGGTGAGATTAATTACCTAGATAGGCCATGATAATGCCATTTAAATGGGAAAGTAATTAAAGTGCACCTTCCATGAAAATTATTCATTGCTGACGGATTGGGTGACAGACAAATCAGGAGGCATTTACGGAAAAGCTACAGGTTAAGTGCTCCGAGCTGCTGCTCTGAGACCACCACAGTTTTATTGCAGCTGTTGAATCTCAGTGCCTTGCCCAGCTCTCATCAAATTACTGTGAGCATGTGGAGCGGCTGGTGGGTGGTGGTGGAGTGGCTGTGGTGAAAAGAATGGGCTCCCAGGTAACGTAAAACCCGGGGACAAATGCTACAAAGGAGGATCCGCTTAACCAGAAAATTACACTGGCTGCCACTGGTCACTGGGGACTCCTCGGAATCAATCAATCCTTCTGTTTAGGGCCACCATGGCAGATCAGAACACAGAAAGGGATAATCAATGGCCTTATTGTTCCCCAAGTGTAACTTTCACAAATGTAATGACTGATATCCATTTAGAGACGATAAAGTGTCAATAAAGTGGCCGTATCGATTCCTACGTAGGAGCTGGGTTATCAATTTACACCAAAGATCAATTAATATCTTAATGAGTTGCTCCCTTGTTGCAGTAAATTCTCCTTCTATTTGAACTCCAGACACTAAACTGCTGGAGGACAGCGGAGCAGACTTTGACAGAGGCAGGGAAACTATTCGCTTCTCCTGCAATGTGAGGGCACCGAGGCTTTTCAGATCAAAGTCAAATGCTTAGCTTACATTCTTGTGTTGTTTTTTTTCTCTCTTCCTTTTGCACTGAGAGATTGAACCAAAGGGAATATCCTGTTTTTCTCTTTGAATGTGTAAGAAGGTTTGTACTTGAGGGGGACTATAGCACCATCCTGCATTCTGCAGTCGGCGTAGCACAACAACTGAGGCAAAGAATTGCTAAAAATAAAATCTGATGATAGCTCTATTGCCAAATTCTGCCGGTGTCAACTGTGTGACGCTTGTATCTCACACAAAGGCTGATTAAAAATTCCATATCATGACTTTCTTATCAGATGGTTTGGATTGATGGCCTGGCATTCAGAGACAATCCAGTCAAAGTCACCGCAGCCTAAAGCTCTTCCCAGACACTCGTCCGGTTACGTAAGTGTGATGGCACTTTTCACATGTTGCTCCCAGTGTCTGAGGTTAATAAAAGATGCCTCAGGCGAAAGAGTGAAATGAAAAACCAGCCGATAAAGCTGTTGCATAGATAACTAAGATTCTATAGGTTTGAATGACCATCCAACGTTATCTGTTAAATGCATCGGTTCAGATAGGGTGAGGACAATGGAGCAACAATCTGAGCTATGAGAGTGGTGGGGGCGCCTGGGTTAAACAGTGCAGTGTTGGTGTGTGGCAGGGGTCAAATGCTT
Organism: Platichthys flesus; assembly: GCF_949316205.1. NCBI lineage: Eukaryota > Metazoa > Chordata > Actinopteri > Pleuronectiformes > Pleuronectidae > Platichthys > Platichthys flesus. Next base: position 2,830,343 of record NC_084962.1, on the reverse strand, counting down.
CTTTTATTATTTGTGAAGGGGATGTGTTCAGGCTGAAACATGGGGTAGTAATTATTTGAACAGAAAATCAACTGTTATAATATACTTTTCATACAAACTAGATGTCTCGATATTTCCATAAATGCCCCTTAATGATATTTACATTATGGATAACAAAGACATATTGTCATTGAACAGACAATTGCTGGTGTAACATTTGTAAAGAGGAAAGAGCTACATCAATAGCCTTCCAGGATTAATCCATTATTTTTCACTACTACTTTCAATTTGCTCAACCTAATGAGGATTGCAAGGTTTTACTGTTTTATCATCTACTCCGATTCGACTCCAAACAAATTGACACCGTTCCGAGGAAGCCTCTCTGTGAAGGCCTTTTGTTAAAATGGCTGAAGAGTTTGAGCTTGAATTTTACCAACAGCAGTTTGTGTATCACGGCTCAAAAACAACTACAGTCAGCTAACTTATCTGCATGACGAAGCTAATGCTTTCTAATGCTTGAACCTTGAATTAATATGTTTTTTTCCCTAAGACCAATAGATGTAGGTTGTAGATAATAGCCAAATAGAGTAGATTTTCTTTTACTACAAACTTAAACATTTCTAATTAATAGACATAGTCGGAAATATAATCTGAAATTTGACAGACTGTCTACATTAGCAAATATATTTTTCAAATGACAGCCAAGGCATTTTTGGCAATCCGAAACATTTCAAGTCAAAGTCACCACCATCTAAAGAGCGACATCTGGCTACATTACCCAATATTTCACTGTTGAATATTTCACGGCCCAGCCTAACTTTTGTAAAATTTGCTACCTGAGTGTAACGGGTTTGTGCTGCTGGCTAATACAAGCAGTTAACATTAAAATCAATTTCCACAGACTCTTCCTTTCACTCATTGTTTGTACCTCTTACTGATTGCACCTAAACCCCATTCCACCGGTCTCAAGTTGAATATGTACACAGAGCATGTGCACACACACACAAACACACACACACAGGTCTTCTACCCATAACCAATTTCAAATCCTATTTCTGTGCCCTTCTCCACAGTGATTTCTTCTGGCTCAGAGATGTGAACACCCGCTTGAATAAATATTAATAGTTATTCTACACGCAGTGCCCACTCACAAGTGTGCCGGAAGAACAAAAGGCCTTGTTTACGAGTGCGCTAGAGGAAAGCTAAAGCAGGGAGGGCCCTTCGGAGGGTGGCTCTGTGGCACTGTTGACTCACAATGGAGTGCTGACTGAAACGCGCTCTTAACTTCCAGCTCATTGCAGCGGCGAAAACAGCAAATATCCTCAACGTGACGAATTTCTATTCCAACGCAGTGTTGACGGAGAAATAAAGCTTTTAAACTCATAGCCTCTACTTAAAGTCATTTAAGACAGAGCTGAGGCGTAATTAGGTTTCCGGGAACAATAAGCACTCAGCACCTTGTGAAGCTCCAGCCTCGCTCCAGACATTTCCTTTAGTGTAATTAGATGAGGTGTGAATTCCTCATTAGATGGAGCACCATCTGCATTCACACCGTGTGTGTTCATTCCTTCACTCTCCAGCTACAAGCCCTATGTTCATGCTGACTATCATGCGTGAGGTGGAGATGGGAGGGATGGAGGTGAGGGCTTCTCTTTTTTAAGGTTCTCTCAGTGCAATGGGGCCCCGACGGTCGCCGCCACACAAAGGTTAATCAATTCCGAATGATGAGCCATAAAAGCTTTAATAATGCAGTCTTTTTCAAATGACTGGTCCTGCATGCTTACTCAGGAAGAAACGTTTGTTTTAGGAATAACCAACCTACCAATTACAAAGCGCTCAAGCATTCCACAACAAACAGAGAGCGCTGGACACAATGATGGTCCGGTGAGCGGGACAATGAGCCCTGCAGCGTGGAGCCAAAGTCTGCTCTACATGGGAAATAGGAGAGGCCGTCACACTGCCATCGGCAGCAACGCTGGGTATTGACCTGCCTCAGAGTTCATGTAGAGGAAGCTGGGATGGATGGATCAGCAAAGCCAACTGAAGGTAATTACCAGTTGTTTTTAACTATGGCTGCAAATATTCACTCAACTTTGAACCGTTTAACTATGACTATGAGTACTTTCTAATTATATTGAATTGCATTTATTTGAACCCAAATCATGACTTTTTCCCTCGTGAAACTCATAAATATTTAACTCACATCATCAGACATTCATAAAAGCCGTGTGATATGATCTAAAAGCTCTGGAGAAAGATGGTAAGTGGTCCCTGAGTGAAGGCCCAACTTAATCTTTTTTGTTCTGAAACCTACCCATAAGGACCAGGAATGGTCAGTAAGTTGGTAATTCTTCTCCATGCTTCTCACACAAGTTAAACGTTTTGACAGAAATCTGGTAAACCAGTCAAACAATCCCTCAGGGTTCACTTGCCATTTGGCTTTAACTACGGTACAGATAAACTCAGTCATGCTATGCATAAAAAAGCATGATGTACCAATGCTTATTCTCATTCAGCATATTCAATTTATTCTTTTTAATGCGGTCTGAACTTTCAGCCTTCATTTAAATGTATTATTGTGTCCCATTGAACAGATTGATTGGGTTGCCCTGACTTGAAAAGCTTCTAACCCTGAAGGAATTTAATTAGCCTGGGTCTCAAAGAGTAGTTTTAGTTTTGCATCATGCTCTAAATACTGTTTCAGAGACTGTTCCAACCTTTTACCATAAAATAATTCCAGAAAGCAAGGCGTGTTCGCAATTAATTACATGACAATGATAAAATGTATTGATGACTGGCATAAACTACAACGTATCAAAACTTAATGGAATCGGCAAACAAAATTTTCAGCGACCTGTTTCAACCGGGTCAATTACACTAATTATACTGTTATAGCAATTTAAATGGTACTTACTTCAAAGTGATAAAACATGACACTGTCTTGGCCGAGCATGCTAGCCTCTTTCAAAATAGCTAAAGACTAAATATTCAGCTGGGTTAACAGGGTAATTGTCTGTTGTCAACATGACAAGTATAATTATGAGCGTCTCTAAAAGAGCATGTGTTAATTGTTTTAGTTTTTTTTCCTTCACAGGTCGTCCTTCTGCTAACGCCCTTATGTCCTTGGCTGGGAAACCCTTCGGCACATTCCAGCTCACGTCACTGTCATGAACCGAGCTTTGAGAAATACATCATCCCTAACACTGTATCCCACACACATTTACTCAACGGTGCATCTCTTTCTCTATGTCTGTCCCTCCTACACATGCACACAGGGAATACACTGACGTGTTTATTGTGTAATAAACTGTTCTTGCTAACAAACAACAACCTATTGAAATGTGATGAAGAGAAAATTGGCACCTGAGCACCTTTTCTTTACAGTAACACTATAACAACTAAACCATGTGGAAGATGTAGGAATAATTGTCTGTGGCATAATTAACCATCACATGCCACAGGGACAGGTGTAGTTAGGGGAAAGAGAAGTTATTCATCCAGCGAAGGTTCTGTGATCAGTTAGTAGCTTTCTTTTTTTTAGTTTTCAAATCATAGTCTTTTGGACCAACTGTGTTATGGATGCCTGAGCATGACAAAGGACTCTTGTTGTGTGGATCCATAGAAATAATGAACAAATAGTGGCTTTGGAGTCACAGCAAAATACACCATTTTAATTACGGTAGATCCCCTCAAGACTGAGCTGCAAATACTGTATTGGCTCTTTAGGGGCCACTGGGAGTCTGCATCATTGCCGAGCTAATAATGTTTACCACTGTGATATAAACATTAAATTAATCTGGGTAATATGCCTACTGGAAACATTATGGCTCATTTCAGACTATGGTCATTAATGCTAATGGAGAGGTTCTCAAAATGAAACCACCATGCTGCTAATGTCTAATGCTCTCTCAGCTGGAGCAAAGGTTGAGCCCCATGTGTTAACTTAAGCTCTGAGAAGACACCAAGGAAATATGGCGAAATTTTTCTGGATCAATCAACACATATTATATACTAAACTGACTTCAGGACATGGTTAGCTTAGTAGCTAATACCTCTAAAGCACACTTATCAACATTATTTACCTTGTTTGGTTAATCCATCAAATGGAAATTAAAAAAGAGATTAAGGTTTTGGGGTAGATTTAAAAAAGGTGACTTTCACTATACTGATACTTTTTAAGGAAACTTTTTAAATTTAAATTTTGCGTATAGCTTAACATTAAAAACTAGTCTTCTCATTTCCAGTCTTTAGGTTATTGCTAGGCTGACTGATACTTGGCTCCACCTTTGTACTTAATACACTCACATGAGCATGTTATCAATCTTGTTAGCTAACTCACGGAAATAAAGTGAATAAGCATATTTCCCAAATGTTAAGCTATCTCTCCCAAATGAAAGAAACAACTTAATGCTCTACAAGATTTTGGAATCTGGGTTGGCTGTAGTAGGGACCTGGAGGACCTGCTCATAACATATTTTTTTTATTACCTCTGCCAAGGAGGTTATGTTTTCTCTGTGTCTGTTTGTTGGTTTATTATTTATTTACCAGCAGCATTATGCAAAAGATCCTGCACTGATTTGTACCAAAGTCGGTAGAAGGATGGGGCACAGGCCACAAAAGAAACTATGCAATTTTGGTGCAGGGTTAAAAGAAAGAAATTCAGGATCATCCCACATTGTAATGTGCTATACTGAGTGCCATTCTAGAAACTTCATTTCAATAAAAAAATGCTGTTACCCCACAAAAGAACATTGGAGAGAAATTTTCATGCTCAATATAATCATTGTAAATAAACACGCCTTACCTGCTTGACCAGTCGCGATGCTCACCGCTGCAAACAGCCTCTGTGTGCGGCTCAAGTCCGAGACCCCGTTGACAGCCTCCACCTCAAACGTGTAGTTGGCATGGGCAAGCAGGTCCATGATGGTCACGTAGGTGTCCACTAATCCTGACTGTGCAGCAGAATATCCCACATTCTGCCCGCACGGAACACACTCCTCAGGTTCCCAGCTGCAGCGCCGGCATATTACCCTGTAGGTGACATCATTGCGGCCGCCTGTGTCGGCCGGCGGGCTCCACTCCAGGCTAACAGTGGTCTGGTTGATGTTGTAGACCAGGTTCTGTGGCGCCGAGGGAGGTCCTGTCAGAGGTGGACACGGAGGAAACCAGAATTAAATAACTGAGTGCCAAGGAAAGTGACAGCCAAGACTGTGCATTGACTGGATCTGTGTTTTCTCTGTTCTCTGAAAGAAGCGAAAATACTGTCCGGGACATGCCAGCTTCAGCCCTAGAGCCAAACACTGACACTCAATTATAATAAGACTCAGATCCAGAAAAAAAGAGGTTCAGGTACATAGAGAGGAAATCAGCTCTGGCAGACACCAAGGTCAGTGCAAAGAAGGGTGTGAAATCCTCAAGTGGAGTCCAGAGTTTCAAAGGGAGAATAACTCTAATAGTCAGAGTAGATTTTATGTAACTGTCTATGATAGATAGATAGATAGATAGATAGATAGATAGATAGATAGATAGATAGATAGATAGATAGATAGATAGATAGATAGATAGATAGATAGATAGATAGATAGATAGATAGATAGATAGATAGATAGATAGATAGATAGATAGATAGACTAAGGAATTCAATTGTACATATTATGTAATTGTTATGAGAGCAGAGTGAACCAATAGATCTATAGAGCTGATGTTTGCTATCATTTTCCTGTCAAGTTAACAAGAGCTATTGTCAATATGAAAACAATGATTAGAGCAGCCAAGTATTTTGATTTGGAAGCAACCTAATGTTTTTTAACAGTGCACTCGCACATGCAAACCTAGCTGGTGATTCATCCAGATAGATTATAAAGGCTTTGCTCGCATAGTGACTGTTAACAGCATGAAATCTGCAGCTGCTGGAAATGACTGAGACATGGTGACACGGTCAGACAAATGCTTTGCAGGGAATCAGAAGCCACAGACAGTCACTCTCGAATTCTTCCTGTCCTCCAAAAATACTATCCCCCAGCTGGAGGAAGGGGCTTTACTGGTTTTCTTTGGAAAGGTACTGTATATCACGTTGACAGCAGGACACTTAAAATGAATGCCTCCCAAAAAAAGAAGTGCCTGATCCGAGTTTTTAACCTGGATGATCGCTGTCCTGTAGCTGCCATATACAGTTTCACTTGACATACAGAAACAACCAGCGCTGCGGCATCGAACGTGTACACGGCCACACTGACCATTTGCCTGTAGACGTAACGGCAGGGAGATTAGCTCATCTCGTAAAACGATGAATAACAAATTGCTGCTTAGATCTTTCAAATTCCAAGCTGTTGGCTTTTATGACCCATATGTTGATATAAATAAACTCCCTGTAACACAGTAAAGATTTTATGACTTGTATTCTTTGTTTATGAAGGTGGTAAAGAACATCTTGGTTTTGTTCTCTGGGAGATTCATGGAAATCGTTCAGTTTTCTCAGAAAATATTCTTTGAGGGAATCTCGGGGAGGGACGTCTCAACTCATTAAGTTTGTCACATTAACTAACAAAATAGGTCATGCATATGCACCAAACCAAAGCTGCTATCACAATATTCATTAATGCAGCACTTGGTTGTTTTTCCTTGTCCCCCCACCCCCCAACCCCCTTTTAGAAGTGAGGCCTCGATGGAGACATCCATATTCATGATTATCGGGTAAGATAAGAGACAGACTGTGGAAGATGAAAGTGCCACCTGTGGCAGGTGAAGTGGAGAGGAGTGACTGCCGATAGCGCCACTCGACTTCAGCCTTGGCATTGACACTCTGAGCCCCATGATCTCAGTCTTTGTTGCAGACAATAGGGAAGGTGTGCCCTTTACACATACCTACACACACACACACACACACACACACACACACACACACACACACACACACACACACACACACACACACACACACACACACACACACACACACACACACACACACACACACACACACACACACACACACACACACACACACACACCTCCCACCTCAAGTCCAAGCCTCAGGGGTCTTTTATTCTGCCACAGTTGGTAATGATAGCATCAATTTCCTTGTGCCACTCACTTTTAGGTCTCAGGTGCCAAAGATCAAAGTGCTGATTTCAGAGCAACAAGAGACAAAATGAAATTAGATTATACCGTTCCTTGATATATGTAATCTTTGTATTTTGTCTTGTTTTCAGATGCACGCTATACCCTGCAAGTATTTGTTCTTCCCTCACCACTATCAGTATGTCTGAAAAGAACTGCTCTGATAGCAAGAACAAGGGCTGGGTTTGACAACTACCCAAATGGGTTGCATGAAGAATAGTCTGACACACAGGATAGAGACTCTGAGTATAACACTGCAGCAACCTCTGAGCTGCTCCCTGTTCTGGTGTTCCTTCTGCAGGGCATTTGCCATTTTCACCAGTGTTCGCTTCTTCTTGTGCAAGTCGTTTTTTAGAAATGAACTCCGGAGAAAGTCCGCACAATGGTTTGCCTTTCACATACCAACAACGCATCAAGAGATTCTCCGTTCAGATGCATTCACCACAACACAGGGATTTCTGACAACAGCACTTGCGTTGACCCTTATTGCCAAACCCTTTGAATCTGGCTGTCTTTCTAGGTGGACATCTTCATCATATCTTCTATATGTATGGCCCCTCTTTTCTATTTTTGTTATTTTCAGTTGTTACCTGTAAGGAACGACATCAAGGCTAAAATCTCCTGCCATTTTCTGACTAAATCTCGCTGGGACATTATCTTGAGTTTATACCAGATGGCTGGCAGGAGTGTCAGGAGATTCGGTGCAAGTCTGAAAGCAGCTCAATACAAGTTCAGCCCCACCACTGATTTGCAGCAGCACAGTCACTGCATCCGGGGTTTAGCGCCACCCAAGATGATCGTGAATAGTTTATTCTCCTGTCACAGAATGACAATGGGTGTAGCCAGTCCATTCTCCAGGGCTGTAGAGATAGAAGACTTGCTGTTGGAGACTTGGTGAAGGCTATAATCATTAAATACACAAACGTCTTGGAGAGAGCTAAAGGGAATGGGAAAAAGTAGGTCTTCTACGCAGCCACAAGTGTGCCCACTTGTGAAAAGGTATACACTCTTTTCCCTTCAAACCATATGACACATCGTACAACCCAGTTTGTTTGAAGCACACCCAATCCTTCAGCTCTCTTTCCTCTTCTTCGTCTGCCTTGGCGTCTCTTTGTTTCTCCAAACAGCCTCTGTCTGAACTCAGGAATACGAAACTCTTCTGCCCCCAATTCACCTGCAGCACAGATTTCCGCCGTATCCTGAGCCCTCCACTGTCTGTCTGTCTGCTCATTCTTACAGCTCAAGGGCTTGTCGCTCTCCCTCTGCTTTTTTCCTACCCCCCCACCCCATTCCCCACTCTGTCTTATCTTTCGTGTTCGCTCCTCTCACCCCTCCTCCCAGTCAAGTTTCATTTCACGGATTAGCCAGCCAGCCCCCACAGCCTGAAACGTCTCAATCACTTGCTAGCTTCCTTCCAACACTGGCACTGTGACCAAGTATGAGTGACCATGTGTGTGTTGGTAGATTTGTTTATGTGCTGGTAAATTTGTTGATGTGCATACATATGGAATACGTACATGAACAGCTTATGGTTCGTGCCTCAGAATTTGTATGGTTCAGATTCAACTCTGAATCTGTGGAAAAGAACTTCCCTGTGTAAAAGGTTAAAAAAAAAAAAAAAAGCCCACAGGGTAACCACTACATCTAATAATCTACCATATAGGAAACATACCAGTCGTTTTTAGGTCATTATTCAAAGCCTATCTCTACTCTGTGCAGAGTTGTGAGACCTGACTAAATCCAAGCTTAGGAGAGAAGAATCCAGCGCTTATCGGCCTTGAGATGTGCTCAGGGCTGCCTTAACCCTCCACAGCCTATTAGCCGGCTGTGCTCTAATTGGGGGGGGGGGGGGGGGGGGAACGGTTGGAAGAAGGGCGGCCGGGGTGAGTGGTATTCAAATCGCCCATGAGGTAATCCTCACTCTACAAATGTGTGTTGTGGCCCGTGACCTAGCCTCTAATGATGTTGCTGCAGCAGAACCTGTGTGAGGCTGAAGAGGAGGGCTTGAAGAAGAGTTGTTTTTTTTTTTTGCTGAAGGGCTTCCGACTGCTGTTGTCATGATAACTAAAATTTCAGGACTACTTCAACACCATAGTGATTTCAATATTGGATATGCAACTCGCACAAAGATGAAATTCCATTTCAGCCTCACTCTCTGGAGGTTGTACGATGGAATGCAGACGAAAACAAAAAATGTAAGGAACTGTCACTAAGACTCTGTCCGAACAATACACACACGTTTGTGCACTTCAGCTGCATAAACTAAGAGCTCTGAGAATTCCCAGAGAAAATATATGCAAGAAACATGAGTTTTTCTTTTTTATGACATTTTTCATTTTATGAAAACACTGCAGAGCTACAAGCTGAGAGGGGCTCTCTTGCCATGCTGGGGAAACATTCAGCCAATGAGAGAACAATCACAGAATCTTTGCGAGTACGATGTCTCCATATACATTGTTAGTTGTCAGTTTTAATTGGGAGTTAACAAACAGCCTTTATGTTTGGATCAGCCTCATGGCCAATCTAGATTTAGTATCCAATGCATATCACATTCCATTATTAGAATGATTTCAATTAAAACATTCCCCAAAAAAGGTCCCCACAGCTAATTTTCTGCCCAAGGGTCACCTTGCTGGTAAATCCAAAACAAAAAGTTTCATACGCTTTTTTTGATAATGAACAAGTTTGGATATCTGTTGGCAACACTAGCCCCTACATTCTTCAGCCCTGTCGCAACCACTCCAGGCACGATGGGCCATCTGACAGATATCAACTTGTTGAGGTGGCACATTTTTTACAGCGGGGGGGGGGGGGGGGGGCGAGCACTTGCGCCTGCTGCTTTCAGCCCCCTGCTAGTTCCAGCACTGCTCCCAGCTGTTGCATGATTGATGTCCACTCCCCAGCTTGTCAACAGCTCAAGCCCTGTGCCTCGGCCCCGGTGAAAATGCGTCCAGCCAGCCGTTCCTGTATGTCTAATTTTCTCACAACTTTGCATATGAATGGCCTGGACAAATATTCGTCAGACAAAGCACTTCTCTTTTTTTCTTTCTCCGCCCCCTCTCGGCACATATCACTTGGGAAACAATGCATTTGAACTATGTTTTTGGAACTTCTTCCCTCATCTTTGTTCAGCGTGGATTTGGCTTTTCATGTCTCTACATTACATCTCATTTCCTCTCAAATCCACATTCTTAATCTCTGTGTGGCAGAGAGCCCTCTCACTGTCTTGCTAAGGCCTCCAATACCGTAGCTTTACAAACCCCTATTAAAAAAAAAATCTGTCAATCAAGCTATTTGTTCAGGCAGTGCAAATTCATTTTCAATTACTATTCTTTCCTGGTCTGGATAAGGCTTGAATAAGGAAATCACAGTGACTATTGGTCACACTGACTTAATCCAGCGATGAATGAGGAAATGCACGAACAGAGAGCTGTACAAAAATTGCACTTGGTGAATGAGGAGGATGGTGGAGCTATTCATAAGTTAAAAATACATATTTACATATAATGGTATGGGGTCATCAAGTGTAGACCCCGAGTTAATGAAAATGAATAATGGAAAGTGTGCATTAGCCAGCTTCAGTAATTACTGCACTACTTGGCCAAGGTGATTACCCAGAAGGGAACAGTCAGAGGACACTGAGAAGAAGTGGGAACTTTTTCCAGTTCTATCCACTGCCCTTGATTAGTGGGAGATGTTGGAGTGTAGTGTTAACATCCGATTAGGATGGCTGGAGAAGTGAGTAATGGACCTGTCTTTTACAACAAGATCTGTATGGTTGAATGGAGGTTTGTGGTCGTTTGCCGACCTTAGATTTGCTTAGCCGGAGTTATTTCCTTGTTTGTTTTAGACAACAACAGGAATGGATTCAAAACAGACAAATCTGAGCTAGGTAAAGAACTTTTACAGCTTCGAGTTGAGCTCAATAAATTTCTTTAGGTATTGTCAGATACTTCAGTTATGCTACAGGGCATTTCTTGAATGTTTGAAATGATCAAATTCAATCATGAGAGGGGATTGCGAGACAGGGCTTCATGGTAGCGTCACACCATATCTTATGTCCTAATGTACTTCCTATTTTCAACATGATTTTGTTCTATATTTTAACAGGATACCACTGGATTAGCATGGCAAGGGGGGGACAGAAGCTTTGGGCACCGGCTGACCTCCCTCCCCATCCCACTCTGTTCCATTCTCTGTCCCTTCAGAATTAACTATAACTTTCTTGGAGCTCTCTTCCCATTGAGAATAATCCAGGTGTTCCAAACCGCATCACTACAAACCTGGTAATTTCCTTATTGGTCAAATGTATCTGAGTCCGGGACAAAAAGGGAAATATCAAAAGAAAGTGCCTCAAACCTAATTGCTTATTCAATGTGAGGCCACAGTTTATTGTCCAGCTAGCTGCTCCTATTACTATTGTACAGGCTGCCACACTTTGCATGCTTTGATTTCACTGAATACCAGCATTTTATGTTGTATTTGTTTTGGTCAGTTTGGCACAATCCATACTCAGAACATAATTAGGATAAGTGTTCAGTATGTGATGAAACCCAGACAGTAAAATATGCAACTTTTTCTGTAGAGCGTGAATCCAGAAACAAAAAGGAAATGTCAGAGTCTCTGAACAGGTCACGAGCTGATGTCCTGAGAGCGAAGTTGTGGACAGACCCACAGAACATTACTTTCATATCTGTCGAACATGGAAGCGAGAAACAGCCGACTGAAAAGAATAAAAAAAATAGGCAGCTGATGTTTAGAAGATAGATAATGGTTGTGGGAAATCAGCTCATTAATAGTGAGAGGCAGATAACTTTCTTATCGGAGTTGCAATCTTTTTTTTTTCAGACAAACCTCTATCTCACCCTTTGTTAAAATTAATATATTTTTCCTATTAATAGGAACCTCCAGGCATATTTTTCTTCCACAAGAGTGGAATTAAAGAATCTTATGAAAAAGTTGAAACATTTGAGCTTTGCCAAATAATTCATGACCTATGCACACACACGCCTGGCAGCATAAACACACCTGTGCACTGAGCATGTGCCGTTATAATTGTAAAGGGCTGAAGAGCAGGCATAAACAGAGATGTCGCTCAACCCTTGATACCAATAAATGACAAACATTTTTTATACATGAAATTTACAACCTCAAATCCAAACTCAAATCCTTATAATCCTCGCCGATTCTCAGATTTATTGCACAGACGTCAAGCCCATGCAGTTCTATAAAATTATAATATTTGCATAATATCTCACCAGCACTTCTTGTATCTCTCACACACACCAACTAAGACATTAGAGCTTTTTACTTGGCCTACTTTGGGTGTTCAGGGGGGAGAAAAGCAGCACTGCTCAGGATGTGAACCAGGCGTGCTGATTTTCCTCCATGTGCATATGTTTTTTTTTTTTTTTTTTAATCAGCAGATAAAAATGCTACAAGATAAATGAACAGGATCCCAAAGGTTAATTTATCTGCCTTTCTTAATAGATATATATTAAAAAAAGGATGACAGGAGGTGTTTATCAGGCAGCCAGCAGGTTTATCCAGGGTTCTGACACATTATCAGAAGAACGAAGGCACACAGATAAGGTGCGGAGATTCTGTTTAGGTTTGCTGTCTACCACCAGATAAAGCAGGGAGCTTACATTGCCCTGCTGGGTTGTGCCCCACCCGTTGTACGTAGGCAATGGAACAAGAAAAAAAACAGAAGCACCTTGAAATGAATAAAAAATATATATGTGTTTGAGCTTGGATTTAGAAGCGAATGAGCACCAGCCTTCAGACTGTGTAAGTAAGCCATCGATGGCTGTCACAGAGCTGTTACACTGGCCAGGACAAATGAAGACACAGGGTGCTGCCTGGGCTGCCGCTGCTGACTGTAATTGCAATCTTTCAGACGGGAAATGGCAAATTGCTCCTCTCATCATTAGCAACCAGCTAAGGCAGAAAACAGACATCCAAGCCTGCAAACATAATTATAATGACATACTGGGAGGCAGACGAACTGCTATGGAACACATCTGGGGCTTTCATGAGGCCACTGCAGACTGACTAAGCAGGACTGGCCTGGGGGGGGGGACCAGGGTGTGTTTTTATTTTTTTCTTCCCTCGCATGTGTGACTGTTTAAATTTGGATCCCAGCAAGTGGTGTGCGCTGTGTTTACCTAGCAACGGCATGGCAGACTTACTTGTGCAGGCCACAGACGGAGGGTCAGAGAGTGCTCGGTAGTAACCGTCCTCGCAGTCGCAGCGCCAGGAGCCCTCGCGGTCGTTGAAGCTGTGCGCCGGACAGCGAGAGCACTGAAGGTCCTGGGAGGAAGACTTGTAGAAACCACGACCGCATGCTGTGGAAAGAAGAAAAGGGAAAAGAAAAGAAAAACATAAGAGTCGGGCCCCAGGAAGAAGAGGAGAACAAAAACAAAAACACGGTTATAAACCCTGTTTGCACAGAGCGGATAATGTGGGGATCTCATGCAACTTATCAGTGAACCACAAGATCTCTGCATAATGAAACTTCAGCTGCAGTGAAGTGTGAATTCCCTGCAAAAACTTTGATCTGAATAATTGTTACAGCCAAAATAATAATAAAACCATCTTCTTTTAAAGAAATTGTAATTAAACTCATGTTTAATCAATTTAGTGGCAGTCGAAATCTCCAGCAGGAGTCAGAGGGGCCGATACAGCTTATTTTCACCCACGGGCTATCCGATGTGTTATTACCCCCATGCTATGAACAATCATTTTCAAAAGAGACAACCAGCATCAAATTCAACAGGCACCTGCAATTCTTTTGTTGAGTAAACTCTGGTTCAAACAGGACTTTATCCACTGGTGATTTCAGCAGTTACAACCGATCACTGAGTGTGTCGGGGGGTGATATTAGTCTTGTGCAAACACATTTTGAAGAAGTCGTCGCTTTGCTCCTGAGTTCCCATCGCACGGAGGGCACGACAGCACAACACATTGTGTTTCACTTCATGAAGCAGCCGGTATTTGAATGAAGATGCCCCCTTATCAAAGCCGTGAAATGGCATCACGTTGAGGCGCTCACACAGGGATAAACTACTACCTCTCACTTTGAGCGGGGAAAATAACAAGGCTATTTTTATTCTGGTGAATTCTCAGGTCAGCAAATGGGCTCTGGCATGTTAAGAACAACAACTCACGTCTCTGAGAGGAAACATTCGTCTGCCGAGCCCACAGATAAGTGCACACAGCGAAGGCATGTGCATGGATCATTTCAGCATTTAACCTTTAACAAATAATTCATAGCAAACCAGAGACTTATACGACTGATCAAGAAAGACCGCGTTGCTATAAATTCACAATTACAATTACAAACCCAGCTAGTTAACACAATTGTCGTTTTTATGAAGTTACTATTGATTGTCAAGTCCCAAAAGAGCCACGTAAAGACAAAGACAGAACAACCTCAGTGTGAATCACATCTGTTTGTCGAGTTAATGATTAAATTCTAGCGAGGAGTTAAATGTCTGTTCTGGGTCTGTCTAGTTTAGCCTTGAAGTCAGTTAATTAGCACTGACCGGCTGTGTGTGCCGAGCAGAGCAGCGGCACCTCAGCAGAACAGCTGCAGAACTGCAATGATTTCTGAAACACTAAATAGCTCTTCATATAAACTGACACGTGCATTTTTCACGAGCCACTTGGGAAGAAGAGCGATGGTTTTCACACTGGGTTCCTGCCATTCCTGTTCTCCGCTCTGCTCTGCACTTTTTTTTGCCTGAGGTAATTTGACCACCATCTCTTGTGACAGGTCAGGAATGAAAAGCACAGATTTTCTCATTTTAACACTTCCAGGGCAGCCTGATGAGGAAGCTGAGGATCAGGGTATCCCCGTCTCAGCTACAAGAAAGCCCTGTCACTCTGCATTTAAAACCTAGCAGCAACATTTTCTTATTCCCAAGAGGAAAAAAGTTGAAAAACAAGATTTTATCTCTAATCTTTCTTTGCCTTTTTGAGCTAGTAATTGAAAACAGAGCCGTGAGGGGGCTGCGAGAGGCGCTCACGAACGCTGGCCAGGCGAGGCACTCGTTCTACAAGTGCATACTCGATATATATTTAGCTCCTATGGACTATGTGCAATTCCGATGAGTGATAATGTTGGACAAACAGTGAAGAAAACCATGTCCATTCCCAGTATGTGATACTTGAGTAAGCGCTCCCCCCATGGATGTTTATAATGACACTGCAGGGCTATCTCCAGCAGGTTAAAGATTGGCTAGATCCCATTTAAGAAACTGCTTTCTCCCACCATGGCGTGCTGTTTAAACATTCTGATAAGCCAGCCAGTCTGTTTGCCTTTGGGTTTCTCAGAGCTCATCTGCTGGGTGGCCAGTGTGCGGAGGGGGACAGCCTGGCAGGGACCTGAGCTATCTTCACCGCATCCTCCACTCCACAAAACCAGAGGATCCACAGTGAAGATTAGGACAAGCAAAAAGCCTGGGAGGGCCACGGCCTTGTAAGGATTTTTATCGGTTGAGGTTGCTTTTTCTCCCTCGGCCACACAAGGGCCATTTAAAAACTCAAAACATCAATTCAAAACGATGACAAAAGACTTAGTTTGGTGAACTGAGATCAAGAAATGTATTGCTTTTACCATCATTGTTGTCATTGCGGTCAGCCTCTACCGGTTAGAATTCCTTTAATGTTCTGTATCGCTCAGGAGACAAATTATGCTCAGAGGTCTCCTCCTCTCAAAAGCAATGGATTCAATCTGGTAAAATCACTCGATGAGCTTCATGTAAAAAATCTGTGTTACTTGTTTGAAGGCCATCTGGGAAGAGCTGAAAACCGAGTTGGTGCTCAGCTTGTTTATCTTATTTCTTAAATTCAAAAGTCCAAAGACTTGAATCTTTTATCATACAGTGAAAAACCACAACGATCTAAAATGTGTGTAATAAAAATGCAACTTAAAACTGGATAAAAAGTCCATTCAAACTTTTCTGGCAGACGAAGACAACACTGACAATATGAAGCCACTGAAATAAAACTAACTGTTACTTTGATTAAATTACAGATTTCTCTTGGTTTGGAAACTGCTATAAACATGTTGGATGATGTAACTGCACAACTCTCCAAACCAGGTAAAAACAGGTCTAGTGCTTTTTTGAAATTGCAATACGGAAAAGTGACATATACTATATAGCTAATACTGATTCCAATACCATCCCAATGTACTGATCCAGCACCTGTGAATTTTTTTTTTTGCTCATGCTGTGGATGTCAAGAATTTTATCATAAATAAGATGAAACGTGTGACTGCCTGTAATTTTTGCTCAAATGGACTGACACCATGATGCCACAGTCACCAATCTGGCTAATTACTTTGGTAATTTCAGTGTTACCATAATCCATGATGACCAAAAGGCCCCCGTTCTAATAAACTGCCCTTATCCTTCATGTTCACAGGCAAAGCGCAGTTCATTTTTCAGTTACAGCTCATGTTTTTATCAGTGCGCCCGACTGCCATTGGCACCCGGAAATGTTTACAGAAGCAACAAGGCGGCAAATGAGGCCTCAAAACTGGAATGCCTGTATGACATGGGCACTTCAGTGTTTCTGCAGCTCTCCCCACCACTGGCAGAGCAGTGAGTGACAAGTACAAACACAGCCTTCTATACTCGGGCCCCGGCATTCCTGTCCCAGCGACTGCACATTGACTCGCTGCTGGCGAGTTCCCGTCCCTGGCACCAGATGCCAAAGACACGCTCTCAGTCTGAGACACTGAGATGGGAACGATGGTGAGTGAGAGGCTCTTTGTCGCCCGTCCCTGCAGCAACACTTCCCATCTGAGTGGAAATATCTGCAGAGCAATTACACAGAGTCCGTTTATCCAGTGGCCTTTTAACTGACAACATGACTGACACCTCACTGGAAAACACTGACACACAAGCATGTTGGAACATTGCACAAAAACCTAAGACTCCTACTTTGACAAGGGAACTAACAATCCATTGTGTTATTGCATTTGAAAGGATGAAGCATTCAAGTGTGACCCCTTAAAAAAAAGGGCTTGTTTATGTATGTCTGGTCTTCTTCAGGCACAGATAACGAGCAACTAATGGCTTGTGCTTGTTGACACGGACCAGTTAACAAAGCTCTGTCACAGATACACCAACCGTCGTGTTTACGACACTGAGAAATTAGTCCTTTGAGAAGTGGGTTGAGGTTAAGCAGAGACAAAAGAGAGAAGTCTTATATTTCAGCCAGTTCTTCGCAAAGGCTACAGAACCAGCATCTGTAATTTCCCTTCCAGTGGTCAAACACCTTCAAGGGGGGTTCGACTCGCATTCAGCAATTTTATACAGAGGGAGGAAGAGGAGCCTGGGAAAGCAGACGACCTCAGAGTAGTGGAATACAGATAATCAAACTGTGACTGTCGTTTCTCAATCACAGCACCCACACTGGCCCGGAGAGTAAAACAAAGTCTCCTTATCTTATGCAGACACACATGCACACACACAGCAAAAAGGGGGTGAAACGGATTTCTGTATTTTTGTAACATCTTGGTTTATTTCATTTTCCTCCGAGCTGAGCTTCTTAACATTCTTGAATTACATCCAATTTCTCTCACGCTTTGGCAGTGTGATGACACTGTGGGTGAGGGACAGCCAGGGAGGGGAGGGAAGCAATGACTCCTTGTGCGACAGCCTGACATATCCCATCCTGGCCAAAATAGAAAATAATTATTTTCCCTGGTTGAGGCTGACGCCGTGGCACTTCTTTTTTTTCCCTCAGTTAATCTTGTGCCCTAGGATTCCAAATTTGCCCTTTGTGTAGTGTTCCAGTTTTTCTATGTATATGCTGGGGTTGGTTATTCAAGAAAAGAGTCAACCGAAAGTCGGTCCATGGCATCAAGAATCAAATCTGTAAAGTAGTGAATATGACGTGGAATGCCTATTGCACCTTTGTAGAAGCACAGATGAGTATATTTTGAGTTTTTAAAGTATCAAAAACACTGAGAACGAAACTTCCTTGATAACCATTCTCAAATCGAATCAGAGTTACTTTCTTCATGTGGACTGAGCTTCATCTTAATCCTGTGCCTTTGCTGAAGGATTCAATTTCATAAGTGTCTTTTGTTTTTTTTCAATGCTTTTTCTATTTTTATTCACCGGGACTGGTTGGTTCACCTTGAAAAATGTTCGGTTTCAATAGGATCAACTTTCAAGATCCATCTATCGAAGCTGACCGAGAACACTGGGTCAGGATCTGACTGCGACTCTGACCAATCTCATGTCGTGCTTTATGCTACATCGGTTGTATGAACCCATGGATGTACCCTCATGGATGGCCACATGTGACAACATTTTCTCTTGCGCCAATGAAGATTTACGAAGTATTTGAAAAAGGTTCAAGCTATAATTAGATGTTGGTTCATAAACTTCTAAATTGATGCACCTGAGATGCATGCTGAGGAAGCATTTAGTGGTCTGGGATGCTGGAAGACTGCCGACTCATCTGAGGTCCTCTGACCCGTTTACAGTTTCACAACAAACAGAAAATATTTGTACACGTCTCAATGTTTCACATACATTGATTTATTCGTGGCCACTTCCACACTATCAGCGCTGACCTCCAAATATTGATTTTGGAATTTGTTTTGTTTCTTGAGATGAGTTCATCACAGAGCTGTGTGCAGCCCCCTGTTATCTCTCACTCTCTCATACTAACACATTGACACATCACTGACACCCTTCTGTCATAGTCAGACCGACTACAACACCAAAATATGTAGCTACATGTTTATTTGCATATAAAGCGAGGAAGTGAGATCCAATCACAAGTGGCCAATGGAGACACATGCGGAGACGCATTCCAATGTTGAGTGTGAACTGACTCAGAGCTGTCCACTTGTGATCGGATCCCTCGGCTCACATGTTGACACCAGGAGTGCCAGTCCCTTCTAAATACTTGTTGATGATGATAACCTGTCGAGGTAAAACTGGAGACCTTGTGTCCTTGTATGCTTGTGACCCACGAATCCCATCAAGGCTAAAATCCTTACTGGCTTGTCGGAGCTGAGCAACTGGGATATTGAGTTTCTGCCCAACATCATCTCTTAAAGACCCTTGAGGCAATGCTTATCTAGAATCTAAGGTTCGAGCTTCAGTTATCAGAAAGAAAGGTAACAGGTAAAGTGTTGTTTTCATAAAACCCTGTCAAAAAGCTTCTGATGATTACTGTCTTTGAAACCTGGACACTGGGTGTCCTTGCCTGCTTACAACCTACAAATCCAATTAAGGTTGCAATCCCTGTTACAGCTCAGCGTGGAGGGGACTGCAGAGGTGTGGACTCGAGTCACATGACTTGGACTCGAGTCAGACTCGAGTCATGAATTTTATGACTTCAGACTCGACAAACTGTAAAGAGACTTGTAACTCGACTTGGACTTCAACATCAATGACTCGTGACTTCACTTGGACTTGAGCCGTTTGACTTGATAAGACTTGCTCTTTTCCCCAAAACACAAAGATTCAAAAGTATGTTATTAAGGAGCGCTCTGTATCTCTCATCGTGTTTGTGTGCGTCTGTGTGTGTGTGTGCAGCGCCGCCGCTCCCAAAACGCCCACTACGCGCTGTGCGTTGGGCACCAAGTCCTGAGGGGGCACCAAAAAAAAAGCAACTGAAAAATCATCATAGTTATAATAATTTTGTAGCCGAGCGTTTGGTTGTACCATAAGTCCGGCTTCAGCCGACAAAGGACATGAGAGCAGGTCATGCGCTCGGGACAGCACACCCGTTTATTCTCCGTTCATTTTACAACTTCACTCATCACAGCACCCACTTCCTTTAAAACCCCCTTTCAAAATAAGAGTCACTACCAACAACCCACTTAAAACCGGAAATACAAATCAACCCTCAACCATAACGTCATTAAATAAATTAGTTTACAATTATAATGCCGCTTTTATTTCAGTATAGAAATATTAGGTACCTTTTAGACATGTATATCACAAAAAAGGCAGAACAAGAGATAGATTAAATAACTCAAAAAAAGTTAAAGAAGATTGACCATTCTTGTTGGTAGTTATTGATGATTATTTAACGTAATCATAGAGGAGTTATGCTTAGGGCACCAAAATGGCTCGCAGCAGCAATTGGTGGAATCATACTACGTCCCCATCGTGCACAAATGACTGACAGACTTTTGGCCAATGTGGTCTTTTGCAAATGCAATGCAGCATAGGGACATATAAAAAGCACAACCCTGTTCATTGTTATGTTCAAGTATTTGTTATGTTTCTCACATGTACACACACACACAGACAATATGACGTGAGATAAACACAGGACAGGACAATGTTGTTAGCACTTTTGTACAAATAATTACAGTTGCACTTGTTTTTTCAAATGTGTTCATTCTATAGGAGTGGTTTAAAATGAAGAATATTCTTGCAAAATATGAGTTAAATGTTAAAAATGACTGGTTAATAGTGCAATAGGGAAGTGCAATGTTGGCACAATTTTTTTTCTGTAATTTCAATTTTGCACTTGTTTTAATAAATAAATACAGATTTTAAAAGCATACATGATCTGTGTAAATATATTATTACTCAGTGATCAAAAGGACTCGAAAAGACTCGAAACTCAAACTGCAGGACTTGGACTTGACTTGAGACTTGTCAGTCTTGACTTTGGACTTGACTCGGGACTTGCCTGTCTTGACTTGGGACTTGACTCGGGACTTGAGGGCAAAGACTTGAGACTTACTTGGGACTTGCAAAAAAATGACTTGGTCCCACCTCTGGGGGACTGGCTTGTCCAAGTAGGGCAGCTTTGATATTGAGTTTCTCCCCATCTGTCTCAATATTGCCGCAGACGGGAGGGTCAATGTGGGCTGCAGTGAGGGAATGTGGGAGATTCGCTTCGTTTTTCGCAGACTGCCAGAGCCACAGTGATACTGACTAGTGTGGGCCTTTCTGTCTCAACAGTCCTAGCATGATGAGTCCTGTCAGGGCCAGCCACCCCCCCACTGCCCTCCCGTCCGGCCTGATTATGTGTTAAATCCGCCCATGTGTCGGGATGGATGTGGAAAGAATGCGCGCTGAAGGGAGCCGAGCTGCGGCTGCGGAAACCCGGAGAGAGCAGCCTAGAGATAGCACCCCATTAGAGTGATAAAAGAGGCAGAGGGAGGAGAGCAGCCGACAGGACCAACATGCAGGCCCAGTCGCTGATGAATGCCAGGTGGAACGGGTCAAGCGTGATAAAGGAAACAGTTTATTTCTTATTTCCCCAAAAACACCATTGCTTTCCGCAAAACACGTCTTTGTATGTATCAAGTCTAAAAAATGGTCTTGTACCATGAAGAGCCATTGGTCTGTTGGTTTTTAATATGTTTCCTCCATGTCTCTTTCCTCTGAGGCTGTCTGACACTGACAACCAGTGCAGAACTCTCCTCCTAAGGCTTTGTATTGTTTGAAATGTTTCTATATCAATTTATTTTCAGTTTACAAGGATCAATTACAGAGTTTTGGCAAGTGGCACCTTTTTGCAATATAGATCTCTGCTCCGCAAACACACTCTATGTTTGTAGCTGAACAATTGCCAGTTGCTGGGATCAAGACGATTGATGAACCTTGACTTCAGAATGTTATAATATAGATTTTTTTTTTCTTTCATTTAACAAAAGAAGCCACACTTTTCCGATGCAGAGCTGGATTACCAACCATGCAGAGGGGACAAGTGCCCCAGGCCCTCAAAACTCCAGGGGCCCTGAAAGCCTTCATGTGTGTCAGCTCGATGTGCTAATTTGAGAATATGGACCATAAAGGGGCCTCAAAGTGGGTCTTCTTTGTTGAAGCCTGACATGAAAAGTGTCAAAAAGTTCTCCTGCATTAAAGCTGCAGTGGCCAGGTAGTATTCCAGCCCAGCGGGTGGGCAGAGAGTTCTCCTTGTCATAAACCAGGGTCAAATCTTAAAATTGTCTAAACACAACCAGTTTGGAATATAAATGTGCTTTAATAATACTGTGTGTAAAATTTGAAATTATTGAACCTCGTGAAAAACAATGTGATGACAGGAAACATAATTAAGAATCAATAGAGCAGAGGAAACATCTTCGTTGTAACCAAAATACAGTAAATATCCCTGCTATGCAGTGCTGGCTAAGAGAAAAAAAAGACATTTTCTCTTTTAAACGTGCCTGCTCACTTCTATTACTCTGAAATCCCACGTTAATACTGCAATAAACATTCTCTGACTGCTATTTCAAGATGCCCTGTGTCTCGCTGGATGTTCAGAAAACCATGAAATACTATTTAAAAACCCAGCTCCTGTGTTGTGTTTCTCAGTTTTACTTTCAGGGCATACGATTGGGACCATGGCCGTGTGTTACGATTATAGAGAAGGATGTCAATAGCTCACACAGAGCTTAGTTCTTATGCATTAATGTAGCCGCAGGCCCGTGTGTGTTGCTTTTATTAGATGTGACTTATGGTCTTTGCCTCAATAAATAGGGCCTGGTGTGGACATTCATCAGGCTGTGTTTACTGGCATTTTATGCACGCTGAACTATGGCTGCATCGCTTTTTACGGACTAGAGCCTGTGGTGTTTTCCCCAGCAATGTAAGAGGCAGTACATCTTGTGAGTAATTTCCGAGCAACGCAGGCCGGCAGACCTGGGAACATTTCTAGCTGAGTATATTTCTTCTGCTTGAAAAGCCAAAGGACAGCTCAACTGATCTCATCTTGCTGGTGATGTGTGGACTCTTCTAGCTTGCAAAGGGTTTTAAAGAAATCCACCTTGAATTTATTTCTTAACCCTACTGCAGTGCTGGCTTAACATTTGACTTCTAGCGTTGCGTTCATCCAAAGGGTATTCAGGGTATACTAATAGCGTGCTGAAAAATTCATCTTGTTCTGTATACTTTTAATTCTTCACATTCCAACATGTTTTGTTTTCCGCCTGATCACTGGCGTAATGAAGGTAGCAGCAGGTGTTTTCTTCCACTTCTTGCTCTGAGCACATTGCAGTAATCGATTTTTTTCTCCTTTGTAAAAATAGAGAAGCTGAGTTTTTGCCTGCAGACATGTTTATCTTCCACTTATGAGAAGAGCCGGTGCCTACCTCGCTCTGGGATACAGTGGCAGTGCACACAAAGAAAAGAAAAAAAAAGAACTGAGGTGGTGCGGAAAATCTGTTCACAGGACGGAGATAGAGTTTCTCAATCCTAAACTTTTGCAACGCCAACACCTCCAGCGGGGCTTAGAGAGGAAAGCAGGCTCGGACATGGTTACAATGAGGCTAAAAACAAGAGCCACTGAAACATAAGTTTGACCGGTTCAGAATCTGATGTCATATTGTGCTAGATCCTCCCTCCACCCCCACATATTTGGAATGACTGTCTGGCTGCTGCTGCTGCTGCTGCACTCTACACATGCAGACAATCAACCCATTCAGCTGAGGTACCTGTGCTTAGCAGGAGATAAGTAGCTTTCCACAAGAAACAAAGAGAAGATTAGCATTCCCTTACACCCTGTTGGAGGGCATGCAGCTCTGCCCTCTGAGCAGGGAGAACCTCAAGGAAATGCCTGCTTGGCAGTACACAGCAAAGATCAAAGCCCCACACTGATTAAGTTATACTCGAGTTGAGGCTAATGCTCCTGCTGCGGTGCTAAGAGCACTGCTGCAGCCAGTCCAGTCAGTTTACCCTGTAAGTGGGACAGTTTGGAATTAAACAGCAAACCAGCGATCAGCTCAAGCTCAAGATTACTGTCACATGCACTAATGATTTGCAGGCTTTTTGTTTCTGATCACCCTCTTTATGAAACGAGTAAGTGTTAATGAGCACAGTCACTTTGAAGGGGTCAGTTCACCACATTTCTGCCTCTAACCCGATACAATGAAGGAATAGCTGAATGCTTGTGAACTAGCTGTCGACTCTGGTTCTTCTGTGGATTTCTCAGAATAGTCAGATCAGTGTTTAAGGAAAGAGAAAAAAATATAACAACATTTGAACGTCCTCTTTTAATTTGAGCGCAAAAGATATTTATTCAGGGAGGCCGAAATCTTCAGTAGTAAAAAAACCAAACACTATCTGCATGGGGTTAATAACATATGTGATTGAGTGGACCGACCCTATAAACAATATGGCTTGAGATTAACAGACCCTATCTAAGACCAAAACCACAGGCTATCCTCCTCATACACCTTCTTGCTTTTGTCACTACTCACAGGAGAAACAACTGTGTACTAACGATGCCCCACAAATGCACTATGTATTGCTGTATGAGCAATGCTTGCTAAAAACTGCTGTGTGCTGCTTTTTTGGGGGGAAATTTATGAGCCCCTATTTAAGATTTAAAAAATATATTTAGGACTCACCTTAAATGATTTATTTGCATCTTAGTAGGAACGAATAAGCTTCGGGCTGAGCGACACAGAAATAGTAGTGAGTTCAAAGTATTAAAGACAGACTAAAGTTGGTATTGTTTTTGTATGAAATTTGTTGATGGGAAAAATATGCAGTATAATCCTGCAAACTTTACTACTTAGGACCATCAAACAAATCCATCTAATAAGGTTATGAGTGAAATATAGAGCAGGAGGTAACAGGATCACACAGAAGACAACTGCTTCAGGTGCATTGGAGTCGCCGCTGACAGCGATACAAATTGCAAAAAACAAACGCGAACACCTGTTCTCGCTTTTTGCTCTCCTGCTGATTTACTGCGTGGATCTGGAGGTGGAAAATGAAGGGCATTTTAAGATTAAACTCATTACATCAGAGAATTTACGCCCTCTCACTCCGCCTGAGCTGTATCTTAAGTCTGTGCACTAAGAGGCCTCTGCTTCTTATCATGCAGAGTGAGCATTCTGAAATGGATTCTCTCTGACAAGGAAAATGTCCCTGCCTAATCGTCTTTTGTTTAGGTTATTTAACTCACATGGAAACAGGAGAGATGGCCCTTAAGGCCAGCCAGGCAGCAACCTTCCTTTAATGGATGAGGTGGTCAGCTCTGAAAGGGAGCGGTGCTAAAAGACGATGCAGATGAAGCAAGGGGTCTACATTCTGGGGATGAAAGCACAGGGTCCAAAGGTCTGATCGATCCAAAGCCCCCTGCTGCCAAAGCAAAATCGGCACTGAAAATGTCCCCAGTCAGCAATTGAGCATTATCTCCAAATTGTGCCAACTCCTACCAAACCCTCCTGACCCAGCCCCCGCCCATTTAAATCCACACACAGCCTCTCCAGTTGCAGAGCTGTGACAGAAATATAGAACAATGTCGAACCAGCCACACATTTTAAGTTATACTTCCCTTTGCACCGGATTTAAGTGGTGGAGAGAAAAAAGTTATGTAACAAGTTATTGATTTTCCTCTTAAAGGAGGATTGAATTACAGAACCAATGGTCTGGGGCCTCCCAGATGAGCAGCTCCACTGACAACAGGGCTCTCCCTGCTGCCTCTTTAGGTGGCGAGACCCTGGGCCCCCACTCACATATCACTTTTGCCCTCCTGCCACAGGGACACCACACAGAAAACCGCAGGCATTGTCTTCTGTTGTGACGTCGAGTTCGCCTGTCTGATCATATCCCTCTCAAGCAGTCAGCTGGCACACAATTACACAAAAAGACATCTGTGCCACAGTTTGGGTAGTTAAAAAGGGCAAAAGCTTAGAAATGCAAGAGATGTGGACGAAGGGATCGATGGAGATGTCTGAACCTGTTAGTGCAAGTGGGGACGAGGGCCGCTGCACTATGGGGAGAGCTCCTTTGTCATGCAGAGAGAGAGGGGGGGCAGAGAGGTGACTCCACCGGCGATCAAGGGTCAACTGCTGCAATCATCCATCTTCCGTCTTGACAGTGTCCTGTCAGCCGGGGTGCTCACGTTACTAAACACAAGAGGCAGGCCTCCATTGTGGCGCTTCACTGGTCTGCAGCCATGTGTAAATGAAGTTAATATTCACTGACCTCTAATGTGGACATTGATGTCACCTTGGAAATAACACTATCTGACACAAAGTCACAAAGGTCTCCCTTTTAGGGGCTTAACAAAATCCTGTACCAGTACAACTCACTATATGGCTTTGTTTGTGTGGGACTGAGGGGTGCTTACTTGGATTCTGCCTTTTCATATGATGCAGCGTAGGGTCTCAAATTTGGACTGGCAGGTCCGATTCCAAGACCTTCACAATGATCTGTGCACTGTGGTGAAGCAGCATTAAATAGCTGCTTGGTGCAATGTGCATCCAAAATCACAGCTTTTCTTCCATTTGTCAAAACATTGTCCTGGACTCAACATATTTACTGATATCAGTGTCTCCAATTTGGATAGCTGTTAATACCTCTGTTCAGAAACCATAACCTTTCTGCTTAGAATCAAAACAAATCCAGTTTACTTTTGTCTGAACTTCCATAGTGTCAGCAGGTTTAAGGCTTAAAAAGTCCTATCAACATGTTCTTCCCTCACTCTCCTCTGTCCTTTCATAGACAGATGTCGGTCCTACAATGCAAAAATGTATGTTATTGTATTAGATTTGATTTCTTCTTCTAAATGTATTGTAGCACTGGCATGCCAACTGCTGTTGTGTCTGAGTCTGCTAAAAGACCACAGAAAAAGCAGATTATGGCATGCCTGGTAAAGACAAGTTGTGATTATACCATGAATGAAGTCTGCCTGTAAATAGAGTAAAGGAAATGAGCAAAAAACAAACCAACGTGGAAGAGTTAAGAGTAAAGAAACACAAGGGTGCTTGTATTTGGAAATTCCAAAAGGATGTTTTTTTGGTAACGATGTTCCCAGTGGAATTTTCTGAACAAGGCTTGTGCGCTTACAACAGTTGGATTCTAGCTTTTCCCTCACCTGCTTGATATTCATGTATGCATGAGTCAGTAGCTGAAGCCTATTAGCAGAGGGGAAAGACAAACCCCATTACCAGTGACCAGGCCCCTTCAGCCTCCAGTCCTTCTCTAAGTTTGAGCCCTCTGTGCTTAGAAGATGGTTTTAGATCCATCTTTACCTCAGTGTGACATCTACAGATGCAGAAAACCAGCCGGAGCAAATAATTAGCCATGACAGCTCTTTTGTTTCCTTGCCTTTGCTTCACCATGTGAATAAGGGCAGTTCATATGTGTATAACTTTATGAAAAATATTCACCTAACCAAATGGCTTTGTGAATAAGCCTCCCAGTGAATGTCTTCCTTAGGCAAAATGAGCCATTTGTACTTAATTTGACGTGTTGACAGGGCAGCTGGATCCTGCAGAAAGCGCTGCTGGCACCAGTTCAACTGAGCGTATCCCGGGAAACAACTTCTTGCTTTTTACCTCTTATTTTGGACGTGTATATTTAAATCGGGTCATTGGATTTGGAAGTAAAATAAATGTACATCCTCACAGCTTGCCAAATCACGATTTCAAACATTGTGCCTTTCTCTTCATCCTCGGAAAGGAGCAGCTGTGGTTGAGTCTCCACTAATGAGAGGGAACCAGATAGAGCAAAGGATCCGCACAGTAATACAGTAATAATCATCTGATCTCAGTGGTACTTCCATTGAAATGTAACACCCTTCTGACTGGCCCCTTTTTTTGTAATTTCAACAGCAATTGTTCTCTCCAGCAGAAACCTACCAATGCAATCATTATTACTAGTTGTAGTCGTAGTGTTATCATTATTATTTCGTCAGTCTTTTGGGGGGCAGAGCTGATACTAAAACTGCTTCAATGCAGGAAATCACTACAAAAGGTGAAAGGAGGAAGTAAAGAGATAAGGTCAATTGTAAAATGCAGAAATATAATGAACATCGAAATTAAACAAAAAAAGTAGGAACCCTATCATTTGAGACAGTTATACCATGTTCAAATATACACCTATATTTAGTTGAGCTAATTATTCATTCAGGAATTATTATGTAATTGTGAAATAAGGATATAAACAGGTAGTGCAAAGTTTGGTTTTGTTCTCGGTTTGCTGTGATAATATATGTAATATCTGCAGGGTTTGGACTAGTGGTTGTGCAAAACAAGACATCTGAAGATGTTATCTCAGACTCTGAGGTGCCCACGGCGATGTTATCAAATATGAAATGTGTTTTGTCTGGCCAACCGTCCAAAAGCCCAAGATATTCTAGCTCCAATAAAACAAGAGAGCAGAGCAGTAAATCCTAGTGTTGAGACACAGGAACCTGTGAGTGTCTGGCATTTTACTTAGACGAATGACTTAAACGATCAATCCATTAATCATCTTTGCACTAAGCATTTCAGTCCCTCCAAATCTCATGTCTCAAGTCCTCCCCTGAGCGATCAATTTCAGGACCCTGTCAGCTGCATTGGTAGCAACATCCTGAGCAGAGAATGGCCCATCTTTGAGCCTGACTGCTACCTGCCAGGCCAAGACAACAAGGAGGAAAAGCCATGGGCTGTGGAAGAATGCTACCATTCACAGGAAGCAGACACAGGCAGTGACGGGAATAGCTCCCATTGATCAACACATTATTTCAGTCTTGACTGATTTAAGTCCGTTTGGGAGTCCTGTGGATACTGTGCACACCTGTCATTTGCATAATTGAGCGCTGGAGCTGTTGTAAAAGACAGCATTTGGTGTATTAAATTCACACCTTATCAATCAGGGGAGCGTCAAGCTGTATGAGGACCTCCTGACTCCTGGCGTCCTGGCTTCATTTGAAATGCTAAATACAGCTTTCTGTCTCCAGCCGCCCCTGGGCCGGGTAACTGCCTGGTGGCTTCCAAACACGTCAGGTGCCACAGGCAGACCCTTACTGCCCAGCCCCTTCCCTGGGGGGGGGACTCGATCATCAATCAGTCTCCAACTAACTTCTGTCCAGCTGCCTGACAGCCAAGATGGATGGTGCCAGCTTCTACAGGATGCTGTATCCTCTCATTCATTTTCTTGTTAGCATGCACTGATAGCCGCACGGTTTGGCCTGTTTTATCGGTTTTCCAGCCCGGATACAGGCCTCTCCCTTATTGGGGCGAGGGTCAATAGTTAATCATGTCACAGGCACTGGTTATTTAGCACCCCAATGATCTGATGTGTCAAAAATCGGACAACATACATTCCCGGGATTGAGCGGCACAAAGAGACCAGTGTCCTCCCACAAGGGCCCTCTCTCTGTCTTAACGACTCTGTGGCTCCATTGCAACCAGTGGCCAGTGCTAAACAGGACCAGCGAATGAATGGGCACTATTTTCACAACACGCACTTCTTCGCAAAATGAAGCCGGCGCAGAATGCGGGGACACTTCAACTGGCCTTTTTCAGCACCCATCGCGCTGAGGCCCGCCGAAAACAGCAGGCCGAGAGGATGAGTGACATTTACTGCCACAGATTGCAACACAAAGGGTTAAAGAGGGACAGGGGGAGTGAGGGGCGTAGGGGTGAAAGACAAGGGGTCCCTCTTCGCTGACGGTGATGAATGAGTGGATCACAACACATTTCAGAAGAGGCTTTTGCATCCCCAGAGGCAGCTCCTCAAATGTCATGACCGACAGCTCTACATGCTTACTCCACCTGCACCCGCCCTCGGAATATTTCACCCGGTGACCATTTTAATAACCACAGCAAACTACCCTTAACAAATTACGGGGTGGTTAAGGACTGTCATGTGGAGTCGTTTATCAAATCTGCTGAATTCTGAATCCTGCCTCCAACGTGATGGGGAGGACACACCAACAGAAAATTTGTTTGAAAAGTTAAACGAACATGGTGCTAATCCCTAAAAGCCGCAGTACTATATGCCTCAAACAAAGTGCCTGTCGGATCCTCCAACAGGATCTAAAACCCTCAATCCAGCGTCGGAATCAGTGGGACAATATTTGCAACTTCCTGAAACCAACAATCCTCAAGCATGTCCATTTCACGCAGCCGTTGGCCAGGTGGCCGGGTGTGAAAAATCTGCCGGGATTTTTCATTCTTTTTTTTTCATTTGTCACCAAACTAAATCTCTTTCCTTTTTTGTGTACAACCAAGTGCAACCCCACAAATGCTTTTGAAAAGTGTTTATCATTATTCTTCCCAGTTTTAACATTCCGAATAAGTATAAATATCCTTGCCTTTAGACATGTTGGACGACACTTTGTACAGCCTCGTTTGTTAGAAGTACGCGGAACCCTCTACAGTGTACCATGACATACCGTTAGACAAAATCCCCTTAGCTGAACGATGATGTCCTTTACAGCACTGAGACAAGTCGGCCCATTGTCCAAAAGCCGGGATCCCCCATTTTGAATGGTCACAGCCACTTGGACTTATTGCTCTGCTGTTCAGCTGGTAGATATAGTCTGAATAGCTATTAGATTGTTCTGGGAGAAACTACTGAATGGACAATTTAATGTCAGTGGAGCTGCTGGAAGAAGTGCTGATGGTGCACCGTGATTCTCATTTTATTTAGATTAACTACCCCTTAATACAAAGGCTTCTCATGCCTCAGTAGAGATAAAGCTCCTAAAGGTGCGGCGTCAAGACTAGAACTTGATCCACATACACATTAAGGAACCATGTTCCTCAGGCTTAAAAATTCCAAAAGGTAGGTCCATTATATCTGCAGGCGTTTGTTTTAATTGACACGTGAACTGATTAGTTAATAGAGACACACAACAGTCATCGGTTCTGAGGGTTTTGCATTAAGACATAATTAGAAAAGGTGGTTAAAAATTACTTTGACAAGCCGGAGCTGTTTGCTGTTACACTGCATCAGTCTCCCTGTGGAAATAAATCACGGGCTTTCTTTCCACCTAGGGGCACAACTGGTTCCAACATCTTTGCATATTAAAACAACAAGAACAATAAAGAGGAGCTCCGTGGGGTTAAATCAGTGATAGCCTGCTAACACCGGAGACATAGCACACCTTGGGGTGGGTTGTGTTGCTCTAAATTACATGGCCTAATATATTTCATTAACACACCTCCCTCAGAGGGGTCTCTAATGGAAGACAGCGTGGCATAAAAGGTTGTCTGCCAGGGACACTAATTTGTTCTTAGACGCATTCCGTTCAATTATAACTGGCTGCTGCTCCCTATAAGCTCCTTAGAATGAGGCTGCCCTCTTTGCAGCAAAAAAAAAAACAAAACAGCTTTGCTTCGCTGACAAGGCAGGCCACTTAAGTTCTGTGACCTAAGTCATCTCCCTTTAATACATAGTCATTTTTATTTTTGAAATCAGGTGGCCGCTAAAAAATAATCCTGTGAGCATTCAGAGTGACAGAAGGCATATTATTGTTAGTGGCAGTTGCACAATGCAGCAACTCAATGTCATATACGTAAATGAGCCACGGAGAGGCTGCATTTGACCTTCCTCTTAGGCTCTTCATAAATATCCTGAGGACTAAATGCCAAAGCACGGCGGCTATTTGTTCCCCTCCCTGTCCTGGTCATTTGGCTGAGGCAGTAAGACACTGACTGGCTGGCTGGCTGGACTTCCTCAGGACTGGTGTATTCTGCAAGTGATTGTCTTGGCCCCCTGCCAGTAAGAAACAGAGCAGTGTTTGCGCCGAGCAGCTAAACTCCAATTATTTAATCCCAGTGTCAACAGAATCATGGCTATAAATTAGGAGCCTCGTAATCAATTGCCACGGATTCCAATTATAATAATCAGGATGTTTGTCCTCAATACTTTATCCATCTTTACTGCTGTCACATCGGCTTCTTTAATCCCATTTGCCAACACAAGTGTCATTTTCCTGCTTTGCATAATCAAAACATAAAACTTTTTTTCATGTTTTGTGAAATCCAGGAATCCCCTGACAGATTGCCAAAAGTTAATTCAGCAAGAAAAACAACTCCGGGAATGCTAATGAGCAAATTAAAGTAATACTAAAAATATGTTCCATTCTGATCATAGAAACAAAGAGGCACTCACGTTCACACGCATCTCCCTTCTGATGAAATCCAGCCTTGCATATACATTTCCCAATGGGCACCAGCCATTCCCCTTCGGCGCTGCAGTGCATCTTGGGAGAGTTGTCGGCCTCCTCCTCTGCGTCGCTCACGCACATGCCCTGGACCTCCACCAGCGAGGAGAACTCTGATCCCGTCACGGTGTCGGGGAATGTAGCCAGGTTCTCAATGATAGACCAACACTTCTTGTAGTAAACTTTGACAGAGACCAGGGCGATGCACGCCCCTACATCCTGGAAGGCCAGGTAGAAGCCCCGCCTGGACAGGGGGCCAATTATGCGCACTTCTGTGTTCAGCTTCATCTTCCTCTCGCCCAGGTCCCCCTGAGTGAAGCTTTCATCTGCAGCGATCGTATCGATTTTCACGTACTGGTTCTCCCGTAAGTTCCTGCCCACCTCTGAATCCGTTTCCTGGTAATACAAGTTGAACGTCTCCTTGCACGTGCCGACCACACCAGGCAAACTGTTACAATCCCTCAGGGTGAACTTCAGTTCCACAAAAATTCTCTGAGCATCGCCCTTCTCTACCCAGTTAGTCCGAAGCCAGTTATTCTGATTGGGCTCCATGACCTGGCAAACCTGGTACGTGCGGATAGGTGTGTAGTTCTCATCCAAGCCGCTGATTTCTTCCCACTGGCAAAAAAAAACATACATTTTGATGAATACTTCGATCAGGAAACCTCACCATGTTCCATTCAAACGTAACAGATGTCTATCCATCATTGCATAAAAGTCTAATGATCAGCAATCAAACCAAACGGGGAACCATTACTCTGCAATGAAACTGACAAAGGTATATGAAATACAGTCATTTCATTGCTCTGTACAATAAACTGCAGTGAATTAAGGGAGATTAGTGGCTGCATTTTTATCACACAAACACATCTTAAGAGGATGACTGTTCTCGGGTTTATCTTCCTGTGCTCACATTATTTATTTAAAAGTTTCTCGCCGCCTGCTTTTAATCAGACTAGCTGGTTGGAAGCGCTTTGCTTCAGGCCTCTGTGCTCTGAATGTCAAAAGCCCGGAGAGTTTAGTGGCAGAAACTTCCACCTGGCTTCCCTATCTCATGCTCAGGAGAGGAATTTTTTGAGCGAAGAAATATGGGGGCCCTTATGTATTCATTTCAAACCTTCTTTAAATATTATTATTCCTATCACAGATGTGGGACATCAGAGAAAGCTAGACATATATATAAATATAGATAAGGAGTACATCTGTGTGCCTGTGGCGCGCAGATCCTGCAAACTTACCCCGTTGGGAGGATAGGAGATCCACTCCAGTTCTGTCTGCTGTGCCTTGGAGTCCAGCAGAATCACTAGTGACAGGAAACCAAGAGGCAGGTTGTTAAATCTCACCGGGGCACCGGGGCTGGGTGTCGGTGACAGGCCACACATCTATATCTATAGCGCATATATGCATGACCCAATTTCTAGTTGTAGAAGCTAAAGCATAAACAAAATATAATAAGCATATACATACACTGCAGCGCTGTCTGCAGAGGGAACTTTTGGGAAATGAAGACACCGACAGTGCGCATTATGAAGAAATAAAGAACAAAGCGTAACACACTTATGCGAATGAGGAGGGAACCATTACGCACAGGTTTATGCGAATTTAATCTAATTACCGTGCTTTTATTCAGTGCAACAGTTTATTAAATAACCAGATTTAAGGGAGAAGCTTGGAAGTTGTTGTGCGTTAACGCCACAGCAGCTGCTTCCATAGCGCAAACTGGCTGCAGAAGACGGGCGAGTTTATTTTCGGCTCAAAGCGGTCATAAAAACTACATTGAAATTACGTGAACAGGCGGCATGTTTCTGCGGTTTGAATCAGCTAAAGATTTGTTTTCGAGCGGGGTTGGGGGGGATAGCACCAATCTGTTTTATGTTCTGGAAGCGAGCGAGAGCGCAAAGCTGCACCACGGCGGCGGCGGAGGCGGCGGCTTTAGAAATTAAGTTGTTTTTAATTGTGTGAAATATTATAAGAGAGAGAGGGGAGGGGGGTGCAGGAGTCAGGACGCATCGCCGTAAAATATGATGTCTCACAGGTGACTGTCTGATATGGAGGTCTGCGGAATCCCCCCCTAACACCGAGGATGTTCACTTCATATCCACGATCACATCGGCTCCTTTACTATTACTATTATTTATTATTATTATTATATTTTTATTATCATTACTATTATTATTGTAGGTTAATGTAGTTGTATCGATGAGAAAATAAGAATCGAGCGTTTTACGCATGACGTGACATTGATTTTAAGCTCAAATCCGACTAATTAAAAGTGTCATTTTAAGAGTTTTTAATTCTCCTCTTTTCTCTGCTGTTTTTATTGTTTTCTTGCCAACTTGAGCGTCCGATGCAGTTAACTCCGCGTCAGTCTTGCTGTATTTTCTGCGTCCATCGAACCGGACTGGCTGGGAGGAAGTAAACCCCCAGGAAACTGGGTCCATGCTCGGACGCGGCACACTCGTTTCCAGGCTGCAGGAGCGATCGATCCGCTGGTATTCCCCTGGTTTGCCGTAATAGATTGTTAATCTATAACCAACAGGCTACTTATCCCGACGGCTCGCCGCTGGCTGGCACCGGGGGGGATTAAAGCAGCAGCTCCTGCGTCTGCTCCTGAGTTCCGGCGGCTTTTAATCGCGGTGCGTAAAAACCCAGAGAGGTCGCGGACAAACAGCCCGCGAACAGGCACCGCAGCGCTGTCATCCCCGCGCACACCGGCCTCATCCCGGCGCGGAGGACGCATCCACATTTCTGGGTTGTTACATTTACGTGTGATTTAAAATATGATTGACGAAATAAAAGGTAACGCGGACACTGTTCACGATCTGGACACGTCTCTTGTCATTTCTGACGCATGTCTTCCAAATGCGCTGGGATGGAGGAGAGTCCCAAACTTTAGGGGAACTTACCTTCTTTCGCGTTTTGTGCGTCCCCGCTGTCCACGTAGTAGCAGAGATGAAGGCAAACTGTAATCCACACGCACGGGATGGACCTGGAGAGCATGGTGCAGCCTGCGGATTTCACTCTAGACCGTAACTCGCTTTGCCACTGTCTCGCACGCTTCCCATTGACGCCACCAAGCCCGGCTCTGTGTACAACAGTCCGCCAGTGCTCCACTCAAATAGCGTCTGCCGCCGCTGGGAGGAGACTGTGGCTTCGCTCATGTCAGTCACGGGCACGGGCGGAGGCACGGGCCAATCGCAGCCCGGAGGAGGAGACGTCACGGAGGCGAAGAGCCACTGGGTGCGGGGGGGTGGGACGGTGGAGCGCGAGGGGGGGGGGGGTACGGCGGAGGAAGTGTTGTCACAACTTGAATCACATATTTTTGGTTTTCTCTAGGAAAAGGCCAAGAGATGCTCTTGTACGCGCGCGCACATATACACACACACACACACACGCACGCAACGATGTGTGAAGCAGCTCCACAGACAAACGATCCTTTTCCTTTCATGTCACCTCTGTTAAATAGAAGCTCATCTGTCTATCACTCACTCAGACAGACAGATAGACACACAGACAGACAGACAGATAGACACACAGACAGACAGAAAGACAGGCACACAGATAGATAGATAGATAGATAGATAGATAGATAGATAGATAGATAGATAGATAGATAGATAGATAGATAGATAGATAGATAGATAGATAGATAGATAGATAGATAGATGGAAAAGCACTCAAGATTTACGGTGCTGAAATATGAGACAGCGCAGACAGAGAACAGTGCAAAACTATGATCAGAGAAGGCATAACAATACTCTACAAAATATAATATAGAACTAAACACATGAACATGAGGGCTAATAAAACCAGGTTGGTGTTGTGTGAGCAGACAGGCAGCCTCATGCCCAGAAGTCCATCTCACCTCCCCATCTCTTTAAGGAGTTCATGAGTTGTGTGTCCTCAGGGACAGGAGACACACAACTCCTTGTTTTAACAGGGGAGACACTTTTGTTCAGATGAATGTGTCATCTACAATTTAAAATTCTGCATAGTGTAAATGACAGATTTTGCCTTCAGTGGGAGGAGGAGGAGGAGGAGGAGGAGGAGGGGGGATTTGTTGGCAGGGCTCAGGATCCTGAAACTAGGCAGCACTTCTAGAAACCAACAACATAAACACATTTAAATGGCAACTGATAATCAATACGAAATCGGCTCTGGTTATTTACAAAATAAAAGTTATTTCAGATGGTGACACGGCTGAAGTCTGTACCATAACACAGAAACAGAAACATGACTTGTTGCAGGTCGTCACATGGTCTCCACAACCCAGAGATGTCTGCATGATCTGATTTTTTTTGAGCAGCCAATGAGAGTGAAAGCCAATGAGAGTGAAAATTGGAGAAAGCCTTAGTTTGAAGTGAGTGTACTCATATCCTTTAGTGAAAGTAAAATACTCACGACATTTATATTTAAAAAAAGAAAAACTACCTCATGCAATATCAGTAAAATGTTCTCACAGTAATAAACATCAAATAACTTGTTCTAATGT
Source organism: Platichthys flesus (assembly GCF_949316205.1). Taxonomy (NCBI): domain Eukaryota; kingdom Metazoa; phylum Chordata; class Actinopteri; order Pleuronectiformes; family Pleuronectidae; genus Platichthys; species Platichthys flesus. The sequence continues at coordinate 2,793,859 of NC_084962.1, read as the reverse complement.
CAAATGTAAACAGTCACTGACACTGTGCGCCTTTATTAGATTGTAAACACTGATGTGTGAGCAGCATTTTTAGTGTGTGCAGCTCATTTTAACTGCTTCATATACACTCTGGTTTACACCCCCTCCAAACTGTCGCCAGGTAAATCCGAGGGGGCACGAGATGATTCATGTGAGAGGAGGAGAGGGAGAGGAAAAAAAGTTCTGCACCACAAGTGAGTCTTTATTTTCTCTAATCTCTGCTCTGCTGTGAAATATTTCACAATTGCAGTCAGCTCCCGCCCCAGCCAGCCACAACCTTCTGCTCTTGGTCAGTGTTTACTTTATTTTTCACAACATAACACATTGCACTACATTATCCACATGAACACTACTACTGATGCCACTGATTTAACCCACCTCATCTGTATTGTTCTATTGTTGTTACTATAAAAGCTTTTTTATCAGCGATATTTTGAGTCTTCTTCAGTTTTTTGTTACTGTATATGACCGGCTCGTCTGTTTTTTCAAGTTTTGGTGGTTAATTATATGTTGTTGATGTTGTTGTTTTTTTGACAAAGGAATCTTTAATCATTTCTATATTCTTCATTGTAAACTTAAGTCAACACAGTGGGAAATTTCGGCAGTGTCCGAGCAGGGAATCATGATCTCCAGCTTTCAGAGCCGGAAGTGTTACTGTTAAAACAAACTCTGTCAGGAAGTCTTGATAGCCTATTCAAAAATCCTTTTCTAAAGACTTCACCGTCTGTTAATTTACCTATACTTCAGTGTTACACTTGAACCTGCAGCAAGTGAAGAAAGAAAGTATTTAACTATTATTTGAATCCCCAGAGCAGGTGAATGTGAAGATAGAAGTACAACATGGAGCCTCAGAATTTCTGCATTCATTATTAAAACAAGCAAATGTATAATTATAATAACTAGTTATGGATGTTTGTGTAAAAGCCTCTTCATTCAGCTCTTGGATTCTAATAAACAACATGATTTCAGACAGAGAGACACCGCATCCTGTTTGTTTTATTTATGGAAGGTCACCTTAAGTAAGGGAAAGTCCCACGGAGACAGGTCATTCACACGACTTGACCAGATTCATCATTGCTCTGCTGCTTGAGAGACTCTGCCCATAAAGATGGACCCACCGTGGGTCTTAAATAACAAACACAGATAAACAGTGGGAAAAAAAACACAATTAAAGAGTGAAGTTAATTCCCTGCTTTCTCAGATGACTTGGCATATCACTTAAAAATGAAAGCATAGAGCAGAGCTCATTAGCCCTTTATACATACAGCGTTTGTTGCAGGTCACTAATAAATCTCCATTACCTCAGAAACAGGCGAAGCAGCGGTAATTATGGCCAACAAATGTTGATTAATAAAGAGTGTACATAAAACGGACAGAAGCAGACAAGGACTTCACTTCAAGGTTTATTTAACTCTGCTTTTTGTGTTTGTTTGTTTATTTGGCCAATTTATGATGCAAATTGTGACTAATCCTTTTTGCCCTTGAAACAATGTATAAGTAATGATTGAATTAATCTGGATTAATGTTACCTTTATCACAAAGAGTCTGCATGACACTACCACTATACACCCATATTCAGTAAAACTGTGTGTGTTTACTGAAACTGCACACACACGCCCACGCGCACACACACACAGACAGACACACAATCACACTGAACTCTTTTTCAAACAACTAAATCAACAGTATTTTAACATATGAGGTTTCTTTGCTTCATGGCAACAGCATGTGCTCCAGATATTCAGCTACAGATTTTCTAATTCTATTTCATGTTCAATCCCATCGTCTTCGCATTTTTTCTTTCCGAAAACAGTTGTATGCAAAAGTTTTGGCAGCACTCACTGCTGGACAGATTTGCATATTTTTCCTTGAGATGAGAAGAAGTTCATACCACCGCTGCAGCAAAGGGACATAGAAATGATAATCCAGTGTGACTTTATATTTTGTAAAGTTAGAAAAAAACAACTAATGGAGTTAGAACTTATTGACCAGCCTCTTTGGAAGTTATCACTGCTTGAAAACGCATTAGCCAGCTGAGAGTCTTTCTCTTCCTCATCTCCCCCTCCTTTCACAGATCACTTCAAGTGCTGCTATGTTTTTCGGCAAAAAGTTTGGACAGCCTTCTACTCGTGCAACACTCCTGAGGCCTTACTTGATTCATTAAGACTTGGGCGGCAGGTCAAGAATTGAAATTAGGAACTGTCAGCGGATGACAATTTCAATGATAAATTCTCAAACTCGTGAAACCCCTCAACTGTACAAACTGACTTTGGGTGTGGAAATGAAGCTAACAGATGCCTTCAAATCAGGGGCATGACACATCAGTGTTTCCAGCTTTCAAAATTCAACCAGTAGACAAAAGGGCAACTAAAGGAAACGGGAAGTCAAAACAATACCTGGAAGATAAAGAACAAACTGGACAGACAGGCAAAGCAAAGGGCTGCTGAGAGGTTTCGCTGATACAGGAGCCGGGTGCACCTTTCCTTTGTGCAGCAGCGATGCATAAACTGCACAGAACGGACATCATAAAATTCCTAAGAAGTCTGCAAGGAAACATCTGAATGAGATTACATGTTCTGCAAACAAGTTCCATGGAAAGATGAAGTTAAAATTGAGCTTTCTGACCAAAAATCACCAAAGTTGTTTGTGGAGGAAAAAAAAAACAGCAGCAGTGTTTGATGACAAGAACAGTGTGCTTACTGTTCAGAGTGGGGGTGGAAATATTTTTGCTTTGGGGTCTAGTACCAGCCAGTGCCACAGGAAATGTGTACAGATAGAGGGAGGGATGAATTGATCCCAGGCAGAACCTCAAAGTTCAACAGGAATTTCAAGAAGCTTTTGGATCCGCACGTTTTTTATAACTTTGATATTTTATTCACAGAGGCCCTCACTAGATTTGTTGCAGTAATAAATTCAAACATTTGAATAGAAGAATAACCTTTGATTCATGAATCTATGTCAGAATCACAAAAACATGATTGTCAATTTTGTGTGGCCTTTCTCTGGAGTTGCCATGGCTTCCACACCTGAACCACGCAAAAAGGAGATTTTCTGCTCAGACGCATTTACAACAGGAGAGATATTTCCAGAGCCTTCAGGTGAGGGGTCGTGCAGCAGGTATGTAAAGTATTAATTGTAATAATTTAACCATTTATAATTTTGTTTACAGCATGAACAAAACTATGAACCGGCGGGCGTCTTCATCGTGTATGGCATCGCTTGTTCATCTCATTCTGAGATATTTGTTTTCTTTTGGGGGCTTTACATTTTGAGTCTGCTACATGCCAGAATCACATCAACAGACCCACTTGCTAATGATGAATCCTGCGGAGGCCAAAGAAACAACAGATACAGACTGGAGGTGTTCACTGAGAAATTTGCGTTCTCACATTCAGCCCCTCCAGAGAATATCAGCAGATCCGAAGTTCATCCGTAGTTCAGTGCACGTCTGGCAGCAACTATTGTAAGCCACCCATGACTTTACCAGAGCTGAGGAATTTGTTTAACGAAAGTCGTGTTTCCTAAAACCAGCTTTGAGCTTTATCATTATCATCATCATCATTATCACCACCAACTGACATCAGATGCCTCACTCCACAGAAGCGGTTCCAGCCGACGCATTAGAGAGGTTAGTGTGCTAGGTTAGTCTGTTCAATATGGCCCTTGAAAAATGTTGTAAAAATTGAAATGGCTCTTGATAGGACAAAGGTTGCACATCGCTGCTGTAATGTACACGTTGTCCACCAGTTGAAGTGCTTTTTGGCTCTAATCGAAAAGTCCATTCCTGGGCAGATTAAATCCTGTCTTTTTTTTATTATTAATCTGCGGCACACTGTGTTCATATTATAAGTCGTGCCGTAACAAATCTTCGGAGCTGTGTGATAGACATCGGATCGCCAGGCTGCTCACTCTGTTTTCAGTGACACAGACCAACAAGATGAAGTCCAGCACTTCGTCTTTCAGAAGCTCTGACTTCTCACTGCTTGACAATTGTGAGATATCTCACTGAAGAAGAAGCTGTTTCCTTCTCATCACTGTAGCGGACCTACACAAGCTCAATGCTGCAATGTCCTCCTCTAATTAAAGCATCTCTGTTATCTTTTTATGGAGGTGACATTAAGCATTAGAAGTGCTATTATCTGCGCCGACAGTAATGAAGCTGCTATTGTCGTGCCTTGTTGTTTCCAAACTGATTGGCCACCAGAGGAAAGTGTCAGTGTGCAACATGTCAGAGGGTCACTCGCAGGCGGCTGGAGCTGTGAAACTCTGCATGTCCGCGTGAACCGGCTGTCTGTCAGGGGAGATGGTTTAGGTTCAGTGGGCGATCTGCCATAAATGGCAACAGCAACGAGGGAGAGGAGGACACGGCTGTCGCAACAAGACGCTCTGAGCCACGCCGCAAACTGCAGACTGACACTACCCAGTTCATTTGTAGGAAACGCCTGATGGCACTGACATGGACACAACTTCAATTATAACCACCACAGGACCAGTTCACATCTCTGACATGTTTTTTCTGTTCTTTTGGGATATCAAGTTACTATCACTATTGATTTACAATCAATTTTCAATAATGAAACTAATGGTATTACATTACTTTGTCACATACAGCTTTTAACCTATGGTTTTTTATTCTGTGTTTGATTGACCAGTGAACAACTCACTATCAAACATTGTTAAAAAGTGTTTTAATTCAGTTCAACTTTATTTCTATTATGTAACCTACAGTGAAATATACTCTTGTCCTTGAAAGCATCCTGCTAAAATATAGAAAAAGAATACAGAAGAAAACTTTTGAAGCCTAATAAGTATATTACAAGTATACTGCAATAACAACAAGATAAAGGTATTTAAGGATTTTGCTATGAATATGAAAATAATCACAGGACACAAACAACAGAAAAACACAGCTTCAATAATAAGTATAACAATAACACTTTATTATCGGTTAGTGTTTGTATTTCAGTCCAAAAACTATTTGAACACTAAGAAATTTTTTGTTTTTTTAGCATTTTTTGTAAAACTTGATCTCATAACATGGACGTCCAAGTGTTGCTACAACCCTCTCATCCCCACAAAATTATTGAACAGAGGTAGGCCTACTGAATTAATTAACTGTAACATGATTTTGTTGGCCTAAAATGAGTAAAAGTTAAACCATGGGTATGGGTAACAATGGGCATGTTGAAAATGATTCCATTAGAAAAAAAATACTGTGCTCAACCTGTGATATAAGTTGTTTTACTATAGAATGTGAACTACCCCCAGGGTACAGAGGATAAATACAGAAGACATGGTCAGGTTTGTTGATGTGTTTTCCCAAATTTATTTCAGAAAACAAGAAAATAAGGAATACAATTAATAAAATGATTGATGTGCTTTTCCCGAATATTAAAACTATATTTAATCTGCACTGATTTGACTTAGTGGCTGAATTTGATTTACAATTCTCATCATAGGTTTCTGAACTCAGTTTGCTATTAACCAGTCATTGGCTATCGTAGTGATCCCTTACACCGTACCAGTCATCCCCACTCAGTTTGAATTGTTCAGCAAGTTTCCAACCCACAATTGGATTCCTTTCCAGAGAAATCTGTTAAACATTCATCCAGCGTCCTCATCAGCAGGCAGCACTTAACTCCTCTATCAGTGTTTCCTCCCCCAGGCTCAAATTACATGTCTTAGACAGTGTCTCTCAGACTGCTGCAATGTGTAAAGAAGTTGGAAATACTTATGTACACAGTTGTATCTTGTTCCCATGAACCTCTCAGGCTGTGTCGGTAGGTAGCGAACGAGGTGACCACAGCCGCTGGGGCTGTGTGTGTGTGTGTGTGTGTGTGTGTGTGTGTGTGTGTGTACTTGTGAAGATATCTTTGTGAGGACAATTTTGAGCCCACAGGCTACAGAGTGAGGACATTTTGGGAAAGTGAGGACATTTTGGCCGGTCAGCACTTTTTGACCCTCTATTAATGGGCTGTGTCAAGGTTAAGACTTGGTTTATAGGGTTAGGTTTAGAACTATGTTTGTCTTTAGGGTTAGGTAAGGTAAGGGGCTAGGGAAGGCATTATACCAGTGAGTGTCCTCTCTAAGAAAAGTGTGTGTGTGTGTGTGTAGGCTGTTCTCAGCAGCCACCCGGCAGGGTGGGGGCAGTCTGAGGCCTGCCTGTCAGGCCCTGGACGAAAACACCACCCAGTGCTTTAATAGCAGCCATGAGAGGCAGCGCAGAGGCCCTGTCAGATGGCGGTTTGGTTGTGCAAGCAGGCAATTTGCTTCTTTTTATAGATCAGTAATATGGAATGGCGATCCCAGAGGAAATCTCAAGTGTTGAAAATTCAACTTGTATTATTGTGGGGCAGCTCAAAGCCATTTGCACCTGACACCGTTTTGTTGATATAATCACATTCCTGCCAGAGTCGGACTGCGACTCTGGTGAAGTTTTTAAAATGCAAAGCACTCAGGAAGGAGTAATCATTCCACACAAAATTTCCCCTGTGTTTAAACTCATGTGCCTTGGGTCACAATTATGAAAATTGGTTCATCAGGAGACAAGGAAGTACACCAGAAATATGCAGTTGTATCTATTAAGCTAGTTTCTTTCTGGCATGTTGCTCTAGTTTTTAGTTAATGTGGGTACAGCAGAAGTTCGGCGTCTTGCATCTTAGTTAATGGGTCACACGATGTGTGATTTTGAAACTTCAGTGAACACAGCTTTATAACTAAATTATTTTTGCTGTAATTACAAAAAGAACAGCAGCCAGAATGTATAATGAGACACAAACAGGACTAATGGAGCCTTGAATGACTCAACATTATCACTATTCATAAATGACAAATGTGGTAATTCATATGTTCATTTAAAAAGAGACAATTTATTCCAAGACAACCCTTTAGAATTCTTGTTTGATATATCCATGTGAGTGTAAATGTATTAACTCATCGACCTTGCTCACACAAATACTAAAATGTCTGATTCCAATATATTCCATCATTGTGGCTGTTTATTCTGTTTAAACTAATACTATGTCTACGACACAAAAATGTATTTCTGTATGTAAATGATCACGATAGTGCAGCGTCCTGCTCTGATGGCTGCTTCATTTCATTTATTCCTTTTCTTTGCAAGACAACTGAGGAATTGTAGAAATCAGAGTTGACAAATGAAGCCATCCAGGCGTCCGCACTTAAGGGAGAAATGTGGTAGGTTTCACTTAACCTCATTCATGCACAGCAACGGTACTGGCTCTTCCACAGTCATTGTGTTGTTTGTTTATGTAGAGGTGATTAAAATGGCTTCCTTTAGCTTTCCCAGAATCCCACAGTAGAGCTGCTCGAAACAACACCCAGAAACCGGACATACGAGCAGAGCCAGAAGCCCGGAACTGCAAATTTTACAGTGGTAATCAAAGGTACGGATTTTATTTTGATTAATTATTTAAGCCTGCAGTGGTTTTAAGCATATCATGAGATAGGTTTTAGTGCCTAATATGTGACATTGTATATCGCATTCGGTTTTCTACACTATGTTGATGCTAGTATGGAAGTCCAAAAGGGGTACAATTGTTATAAATAAAATAAAACGGAATAAATCATAATAAAAAAATCAATAAGTAAGATTAAAATTGTATTCCTGGTCTAGAGAGTCAATTTTATTTTATAATAGAATCCATTAGCACAGCTCACAAGATTCAGATTTATTGCAAGTTTTTGTTTCCCAAGTCACTTTGAGATATGTGTATTCCCCTAATCCCACCCCCTTTCTCTCAGCCAATCACATGCCCCCAGTAACTCTCCAGCCAAAAGGTCTATGTATGCTACTCCGAATTCATTTATAGTTCTCCGGTGCTGAAAACAATTCGGCGCCAGAACAGTAGGTGGCACAACGGAAGACGAGTTTAGAGAAGCCTACCTCATGAGTTCTCAGAAGAAGTCCACGTTGTTTATTTACCTGCTCCCGGCTTTCCTCACACACAGTGTATGAAGGCAACTAAATATAATAATGTGACACCCAGCGGGTGAAAATACTTATGTTATCGTTTCTTAGCGCGGCGGTTCCCCGGCCTTGTTTCCGAACTTCGTTGCTAATTCCACAGCTTCAAGCTACAAGGAAGCAGCTAGCTTCCCCCCAGCTTCCACACACAGTCAACAGGGACTCCCGACACTAACTACTACCAAGTATTTGCTTCTAACCTGTCGGTGTTTGAGAAACAGTGTCATGATAGCTGTGGACTTAAAGTCTTGACAGCGGGTTTTTGCGCCGAACCACCGCAGTTAGCATGGTGGCTAGCACGCTAGTGCCGTTATGAAAGTTTGTTATGACCGTACATACATGCCGTTAGTGCTCTAACCAGCCACCGTCAGCCGGACAACTCTGCTGGCTTAACACAATTATTAATCGTAGAATGGTAGAATGGTAGTTGTGTTTGGGTATTGTGATATAGGAAATGAAACAGGAAGTTTGAGGTCCGGAAATGCTGTCGTTCCGAAATGCTGTCGTTAGCGGACCAATCACAGCCAAGCTAGCTAGAATGTGTGTGCATGTGATTGTAGTCAGTCCAGACAAATATCAGAATTATTATAATTGGAGAATAATTTCTCAAGCTTTCAGATCCAATAGAGCATTAGCTTTTATTTGGAAAAATACCACTGAGAAATAAAAAGACATTCAGGGTCCTTTGAAAATAATCATGAGTTAAATGAAAGCAAATTCCAGTTCAACTTTGCTCGCATTGAAAGAAGTATACTATTTTAGAATTAATAATATACTTCTAGTTAAAATCTGACTGGATAATTCATCCCAGTGGTTGCTCATGCTGTCCTGTTGAATTTTGAGTTCCGTAACACAGGAGTCATGGCACAAGTGCGAACACAGTTTAGTGATGGGATTGTTCAGCTGCTCCTTCAGCAGTAAATCTCTTTTTATGAAGTGAAATAGGATTAACAAGGCTCACAGGGCTCCTATTGGCCTGTTCAGGTACTGGACACACTATGCTGTTAGCTGTACCATACATCACCCAAATCCAAATGTAGCAACAGTGTTGTGTTACGTACGTGTCTCAACCTGAGTTAACTTGGTCAGTGAGAGCTCAGCACTCAGGCTGCAGGGCGCAGGAGTCAGTGCGGGTGTCTGTTGCATGAAAGAGAAGAAGGTGGCCCCTTTGAATGTGAACGATGCAGGGCAGTAAGGTGTTTTATTCCAGCTGCCTGTATCGCAATGCTGACAGCATCCAGTTTAGGCGATGTTTGGCTTGTGTCCCCCCCGGGCAGCCTGACCAGCGGCTGTCGTCCGTCCAGACACAGCCTTCAGCCACACTGCTTGTCTGGCTCTCCCGGCCCCTGAGAAATAAATGTCTCTCTCTTTCTTTTTTTTTTTTTTTTAAACAATTGCTCTTTAATCATGGGCCTGCACAATGGGCTGCCAGCTTTAACATGCAGCTGAAGCTGTCCTGAGCATGGGAAAATGTAATTCCGTGTCCAGTTCTGCAATCTAAAGTCTTTACATTTTGCCATTGGAGAGAAACTGAATGTTAGTGTTTTTCTCGATTTTGTAACAACAGAAAAAGGCCAATCTGTGTGAAATATTTGCATGCTCAACAGCATGCCGATATATTCATGTCCCTGCAAATAGCAGGAACATGCTGTTAAGTGCATGCCCTGTATTCTTTCTATGAAGACATTCAAATATATAGAGAGGTTTTCCTCCGCACATCATCTGGACCTTCTGCTGAGTATCAAGTAAGCAGTGGTTGCTGTGTTGCTGAACTTTAGATTTAAACATAAAACATTTATAATCACTTGTGCATGTTATTAGTGTCTTTTGAAATGTATTTTGATTACTAGAACCTCTTAGGGCTGTAATGAGTAAAACCTAAATAATCGCCATGCATCCATAAAAGCTCTCAAATCTTATTTTTCAAAGTTGACATCTTTGTCTGTGACTTTAATACGTATGTCACCCCTTTTTCATCAAAAGATATCTGTTTTGCTTTTAGTTTTGTGTTCATCATTTTGCCCAGTCACTTGTGGTCAATCCTCTGGATCTTTTCGTTGGGCCCTGACAGGAGCAACTCCAGAGAATGGATGCAGCTACTGACCTGCTCGTTTGCCTTCTCACATATCACAGTCAGTAAGGTAACGGTAAGCTTTTCCTAAGAGCTCCAGGAGATGTACTCCTTCCTTTATAACGTACCCGGACCAAATTGTTTTTGTGTTCATGACATCCAAGGTGTTGAAATGAAAGGTGTGCAAAGAAATTAAATAATTGTCTCCCGTCCAGTGTAGTACTGTATGACTATACTGTCCCTTTATCACATATCCACAGGTACAAATATACTTCAATGTTGCTTGAGGCAGAAAAGTATAACAATGGAAGTTAATAGACATGAATGTTTTCTGTCTCAAATCACAGAACTAACTATGCACTTAGTGGCATTAACAGACTGTGATACAAAGACAAATGTTGCAAAATTTCCATTTGAAGTTGCTACAAAGATGCAATCTTGAAGATGAACCCTGCGGCACTCTGTGTCTTTATTGCTGCACAACAGGAATTCATGATCGTCGCTGTGCTACGTAGCCGTACCCGTGACAATCTCTGCTCACACATCACACGATACGGCTGAGTTAGAATTAAGCCCTCAAGAAATGTTTCCATGCTCGGACAATTCAGGGAAAATGTGTGAAGTCCTCAGCAGGTTTCAGTAAGACTCACTGCTCTCCAGCAACGAGACTGCAGCCCTGGGACAAACCCGCTATCATTATAACATCAATCGCCACTCGCCTCTCTTAAACTCCTTTCTCATCACCACTCATTTCAACTGCAGTACATCAGTAGTGACGGAGACCGAGTACGGGAGCAAGTAGTCATCCTTTAACACCAGCTCCAGCCTGTGTGTATATATTAATGAGACGCCACTGGCTAACTACAAACTTTTTAGCTCATCGCTGTCATTAAACTACCCCTCATGCACTTTTGACTCCGAATTCAGTCCTTGTGTTTGCCCTGTAGGGAAACAATGGGGTTATGTAAGATTTATAGGGATCGGCCCACATCTAGCAGCGACCCCTCCGCTCCTTTTCATCTTCTGATTGGGATCCTTATTGGTCGGAGGAGGTGCAGGGAGAAATGCTTACTGGCTTTGAAGCAGGGGATGGACAGCAATCACACAAAGCTCTGGAAAGTAAAACACTAGCTTGTCAAGATTGAGTTCCTCAAACAATAGGTGAAAGTGGCTGAGAGGCTCAGGTTGGAGTTGGAGAGAATAAATGTTGAACAGCTGAAATCACCATAATGCATCAACAATAGAAGGCACTGGAGGAATCACACGTACGACCAATGGCAAAATGAAGGGCAATTTTCTGTGCTTGTCTGTTACTGGGAGACATGGATGGTGATTCAACCAACTGGACCAATTACAATTGGTATGAGTTGTTGGGAGGAGCTTGTGACGGCTATACCTTTTAATATGGTGTTCATTTTATGCAGAAGTGTAACTGGGATTAGCATTTAGCACATCAACATTAGCGTTCCAGGTCAACGTGATCTTTCTGTAGTCAATTTTTTAGAAGGGCAATGTAATAAATATATACTTAAGTGTATGTAAATGGAGTTTTGTTTGTTTCCGTTTTGTTTTACTCAACTCACTGCTGCTGACTGGTATTTCTGCGGAACATGTTATGTATCGTATCTTTGGTGTTATGAGGTGCAATTTTCTTTACTTTACTTTTATATACATTTATACTTCTTGTCAAGTGCATTGTAGCAACACTTGTGGACAGTCTATAAAAATATGTTCATAATGTCACACAGATGCACTTTACTGCATATAGGTTTGTTTGATCATAATTCATAACATATCTACAATCCTTCACTTTTTCTTATGAATGAATCAAATTCAGTTTCATCATATCTTTAATTCTGACTGTGTTTCAGAGAGAGATATTCACCTTCAGGTGTTATGATCCGACTGTTTATTAAACAACACATGAAATAGTTACATTTGGAAGATTGAATTGCTGTTAACACTTGAATTAAGGCCTTATGTTCTAACCCACGATTTTTTCAACATTAAAATGCTTATACAGTGCCTTGCATAAGTATTCACCCCCCTTGGACTTTTTCCCATTATGTACTGTTACTAACTGGAATTCAAATAGACTTAAATAAACTTTTTCCCGTTTGATCAACAAAATATGCTTTAGTACTTTGGAGGTGCAAAATAAATTTTATTGTGACACAAACAATAATGAGAACAAAAAAGTTGACATCTGTTGGGTGCATAAGCATTCACCCCCCTGTGTCAATGCTTGGTAGAACCCCCTTTCGCTGCAATTACAGCTGCAAGTCTTTTGGGGTATGTCTCTACCAGCTTTGCACATCTAGAGATGGAAAGGTTTGTCCATTCTTCTTGGCAAAAAAGGTGAAGATCAGTCTTGCCATAGATTCTCTATTGGATTGAGGTCTGGGCTTTGACTGGGCCATTTTAAGACATTAACATTCTTTAATCCAAACCATTCCTTTGTAGCTCTGGCTGTATGTTTAGGGTCATTGTCCTGCTGGAAGATGAACCTCCGCCCCAGTCTCAAGTCTTTTGCAGACTGCATCAGATTTTCTTCAAGGAATTCCCTGTATTTGGCTCCATCCATCTTTCCCTCTATTCTGACCAGTTTCCCTGTACCTGCTGAAGAGAAGCATCCCCACAGCATGATGCTACCACCACCATGTTTCACTGTTGGGATGGTGTGCTCAGGGTGATGGGCAGTGTTGGGTTTTCGCCACACATAGCGTTTTGCATTGAGGCCAAAAAGTTCAATTTTGGTCTCATCTGACCAGAGCACCTTCTTCCACATGTTTGCTGTGTCTCCCACATGGCTTCTGGCAAACTCCAAACTGGATTTTTAATGGATCCCTTTCAACAATGGCTTTCTTCTTGCCACTCTTCCATAAAGGCCAGATTTGTGGAGTAGACGACTAATAGTTGTCCTGTGGACAGATTCTCCCACCTCAGCTGTGGATCTCTGCAACTCCTCCAGAGTAACCATGGGCCTCCTGGTTGCTTCTCTGATTCATTTTCTCCTTGTCCGACTCTTCAGTTTGGGTGGACGGCCTCCTCTTGGTAGGTTTGCGGTTGTGCCATATTCTTTCCATTTTCTTATGATGGATTTTATGGTGCTCAGAGAGATGTTCAAAGCTCTGGATATTTTTTTATAATCTAACCCTGCTTCATACTTCTCCACAACTTTATCCCTGACCTGTTTGGTGAGCTCCTTGGTCTTCATGATGCTGTTTGTTCAGTAATGATCTATAACAAAGTCTGAGTCCTTCACAGAACAGGTGTATTTATACTGAGATTAAATTGCAGACAGGTGGACCCTATTTACTAATTATGTGACTTGCAAATGTGACTTGTGAATGCAATTGGTCGCACCAGATCTTTGTTAGGGGTTTCACAGTAAAGGGGGTGAATACATATGCACTCAACACTTTTCAGATTTTTATTTGTAAATAATTGTGAAATCCATGTAATATTTCCCCCCACTTCCAAATGATGCACTATTTTGTGTTGGTCAATTACATAAACTCACGATGTAATAATTTTAATCTGTGGTTATACCATGACAAAATGTAGAAAAGTCCAAAGGGGGTGAATACTTATGCAAGGCACTGTATATTTTATCCTTCATTTTTATTCATTTAACATGTTTCTTTTTCCCCCTTGGAAATCGGATCTCAATCTCATTGTCACTTACCGATACGGTGACTATGCTGCATGAATTTCTTTTTGCCAGGTATGAACCCTCAAGCCTCTTTCGCAATTATAGCTGGGATTGACCACACTGACCTTTGGGATTTAGAGAACGCTCCAGTGAAAACAAACACAAAGTACTAACAGTGCATCATTTTGATTAAAATGCAGAGGATACAGCTGTAGCGTTGAGCCCTCGACTATGTTTACGTTGGCATTAATATGCCGGTGGCATACTTTGACTCAGAGAGAGGTCAGTGTTGCGTGCCCACTTCCCAGTGCGACTGAATTAGTGTGGGGAAATATGCTAACTTGTATGACTTTGGGTTCGCTGGTGGTGCTGACAGAAGCACAGATGCAACACTTTGTTTGTTGTTTTGTGATGTAGATAAGGGGGGTGGGTGTGCAGGGGCTGGGGGGATGGGGGCATAGATGGGGGCATAGAAACGATGGAGGGAAAATTACATTACATGTCATGTCATGTGGCTGACGCTTTTGTCCAAGGCGACTTACGATTAGTACACTCAACATTCATGAGGGGCCATTTAGGGGTTCAGTATCTTGCCAAGGACACTTCGGAATGCAGATGCGAGAGAGTGGGGTTTGAACCGGCAACCTTCTTGTTGGAGAACTCTAACCACTAGGCCACACCGCCCCAATGCTCACACAGTCACAAATCAGAGTGTATTTCAGCTGATGTTTTTCTGTATGGTTGTAAACATAAAAAAATATGAGATATAGATAGATGTAGAATATCAAGACAGTGGAAACGTATAAGTTATGCCCTTGGACGCCACCTTCACAGACTGTAGACAATATTTATAGATGGCCAACAAAGAACAACAGGTCCTGAATTTTAATTTCTCTTTTAGTTTACTTCTTTCTCCGATGTCATTCCCAGTTTGTCATGCTCTAATCTCAAATAAAAGCTTTGCATCCTTACTTTATTGGCAAACATACATCTAACTGGTAAATGCAGTGTATGAGAAATAATGATTTAATACAGTAAGTAAAAATAGTATGGAAATTACACTTAATAGAGGAACAGATAGAATTGTGAGACATTCATTTTGAAATCCTAAATTAATAAATGTAGTAACTTTAAATAAATACATTTTATTAATAATAATGCTAAAGTTGTAAGGCCTCTGTCTTTAATACATTGATAGAAGGCAGAAGTAAATGTGCACATTTCCAAAGCCAAAAGAGAGAGTTCATCTTCCAGGGTCTGCAGCTGGGTCACCCACCACACCCGCAGGAAATCCATTAGGATTTACACCTTCCAATCCATTACAGCTCACTGACACCAAACATATCCAGTGTGAAGTAATGTGAAGCCCACAACCTCTGCCGTTGAATAAATAAATCCTGTCACTAGGCCAATAAGCATTTCCAAGAGGAACCAGTGATGGGTTTACTGTTAAAAGATGGTGATAAGGAAGAGAGCAGATTAACTCAGCCCACTGTGTTTAACCCAGCTTGGATGTAGAGCTACCTAATTTAAAAATAGGTGGAAAACATTGACAAAAAAGGAAGAGAATTAGACTAGCATAAACCTTCACGAGGACAGCAGAGGCTATACTCTGTGGTGCAAACTCAACCCTTAAATGGAATATAACACCTGATCCTTCCTGTGCAAAAAATGCTCTTGACTATGGGCCCTTTAGACTATTTCCACATTATTTTGAGTAAAGCTGAAAGCCCATCTTTTCACTTCATCCACACTAAAGCAATGTCTCCGAGCTACACAGGAGGTTTGCGACATTATTCTTTATAATTGATGAATTCTGTCAACTTTTACTAAGATCCACAAATCACCAAACCGAAGCTGAGTTCAGAGAGACTGTGTAAAAAGATGCAGCCTCCTCATTAATACCAATACAGTGTCGATAAAGTGGTGTTGCCAGTATAATTAAGCTCTGTGGAAACAGCATCTGGCAACAGCTGGCTGAAAGTTGAGCTTAGTTCCACTTTTGCTGTAGATTGTGTAGAGTGGGCTACAACACAACAAATAGGAGATTTCGAACAATCCAATGAGAATAAGATGAATATGAGATTTAAGTAGTACTTAAAAATAAAGTTGTAATATTATTAGAATAAAGTCAAAATAGCATGTAAATAAAGTTGTAATTCAATGAAAAAAAGGGAATAATATTAAAATAAACTTCTAATTGAACAATAAAACATATCATGAAAATGTATTGACAACAAGTCATAATATGATATAATATTGAAACTTAATAATGTCATATAACTTGAATGAAGTTGTAATTTCACAAGAAACCAATTTCATAATATTATTTTATTTTTGTATGTATTTTTAGGGCTTTTATCACCTTTAATAGATAAGAAAGAGTAATGTGAAGGGGGGATAGAGAGAGACTTGGGGAGGACAGGCATACATGGCGGCTGGTGGGAATCCAACCCAAGCCTCTGCGGGTTAAGGCCTTGCCTTGTGGGGGCGGCAGCTGGGAGCTACACACCGCTCCTAATTTCATAATATTACAAGGTTTGAGTCATACTACTTGTCATAGTGCTGAAATAAAATCATATTTTGACTCAGGATCTAAAACCTTAATTACCAATGTGAAACTACGAAACCCTGTTGAATACCAAACAGACAAAGCCAAAATTACACAGACGACCCCATTATAGACATTTCCTCCAAGTCTGTGTGGTTCTTTCTTCAGAATAGATCTTTTTCTTAGTCCTGACATTTAAGATGATGTGGAGCTGATGAGTTATAATATTATACTACTTACTCTCTTATATTATATATATATATATATATATATATATATATGATATTTTACCTCAAAAGTAACACGTAGCCTAAAATAACAACTTAATTCTCGTACATTTACGACATTAGTCTTTATATCTCTGGTTCTTCTTATCTTTAAGTGGCCTTACTACGCCATAGTACTTTTTAAGTGCCATGATGGAGGATAAAAGGATGTTGCTGTGGTAACCTTCCGCTTTCCTTTCTGCTCTGTTGGGTCTGACTGTCTGGTTAAGAAGCCAAATATTCATTCACTCTCTCCAACATCTAGTTTTCTCTAAATAACCGTTTTTTGTGTGCATTTTTTATCTTCCTCAGAAGCTCATGAAGAGAAAAGCTGCCTTTGTTCACTTTTGTTTGTATTTTCACTGAATGGAAAGATCCATGAGCCTAATTCAACTGGACCATTAATGCTCACAATGGCACACCATCACATAGTTAGTGAGTCAGCACAGTATTTAATAGTTGGGTTTTTCTGCTTCAGCACATAACCACATTAGCGAGGCCGGAGCTGAGTGATCAGCAACACAAACAAACATCACACTCCGCCCACAGATTCCCTTGGTTGTCCACACACCATCACCAGAGCTGGGACTGTTTGTGGACCAGGGACTACAGCCCACAGACATCATTTAGTTCCTCTGGTAAAAATACCGGTGGACAAATGTGTGGTTCAGGCACCTGGAGGACACGAGTTGTGACACGACATTGACATATTATTGGAGACACATTTAGCAGGTACAGAGGGAACTGACACTTTTCTCCCCTGTTCTGATTTTAGAAGAGCAAAAAAAAGACACACCTGCACTGCCTTTACAGTAGGTGCTATAGCTGCAGTTCTGTGAGAGGGACTCAGAGATGTGTTTGAGAGAAATTCATTCCCAGGTCACATGGCTCTGCATCAGTCGCTCGTGTGTCTTGGATCCAGCTCTGATCAGAAGTGAAACCCGGTTCATGCGCTAATTGTCACCCCTGACTCTCTGCCAACTCCCTGGATCTGTGAGCAGAATGTGTGTGTTGCAAAACATTTGAACTTTGCACTAAAATAGATAAGTAAAATAGATAATGAAAATGAACTTTTACCACAGTTTGAATGTCTTATCTGTCGAAAATGTCACAAACATTAATATTTGCAACCCTTCCTGTACCAGTTTCCAAGAAAGATGCACTCTAGCATGTTTGTTGACTGAATAAAGTTTGTTAATTCAAATTGTATAGTCCTACATATAGGCTACATCTATTGAATGAAATACAATAGTAAATGGTTTTGTATTTATATATCATTTTTCTAGTCTTGATGACCACTCAATGCGCTTTACAGTACAGTTCTACATTCTCACACACATTCATAAAGTGCATCTATTCGCAGCACTTTGTTAATCTATGGGGGGGCTATTCGGGGTTCAGCATCTTGCCCAAGGACACTTCGGCATGCAGATGGGTCAGACTGGGGATCAAACTGCCGACCTTCAGGTTGGAGGACGATCAATCTACCCCTCAGCCACAGCCGCCCATAGTCATAGCAGATACCTCATGTAGTTGCTCCGCTGCGTACATGCTCCCTGTGCTCACATCAGACGCTCACCTGCTGCACACGCATGCCGTTTGCTTCATAAGTCAGAATCGAATTCCAGCCGCCTACGCTGGACCAGCGCTTGAACATTTTCCAATCAGTATTGAGTTTGAACTGGTGTAAGGAATAGTAACCACGATAACATGGCCTCCGTGCTGCCTGTAATTATTTGCTGAAACTATTTAATAACCCTGTCTTACATGTCACATCAAGCTTGTTCAAGATGGAAATAAATAAAAAGATGTATGTACATGTGTGAGGAAAGAGTCAATCACCTTTTATTGGCAGGTTTACCCTCGTTTTAACAGCAGGTTTATTTGATATAAAAAGAGTACAAGAGAATCAGTGGCAGTGGGGGGGCTGTAAATGGCCCTGGATAAAAAAACCTTTTTACAAGCTACCAAGAGTCACAGAAACACACAACTGCAGTGGTGTAGCTCACAGAGTTGTGTGTGTGTGTGTCTGCGTGTGTGTGTGTGTATCGTGTGACAGGTTAGGGAGTTTGCTTCTGTTGACATGACAATAACCTTAGTCTGCACAGCTCGGAACAGAAATACAGAATAGAGTTTCCTCTGTTTCAGAGAAAGACCTGGGGGGGAGGGGGGAGCAGACAATGTGGATTTAAGAGATGGAAGCAACAGCAAAGTGAAGGGATGTAGGGATTTGTGACTAAGAGGATAAATATGAGGATGGAGACAGCAGAAACAGGATGACATAGAGATAATGATCAGTTTATGATCCGAAAGATGCTCAGAGGAGGCTGCGAAAGCTTTACCAGGGTCAGGACTTAATACAAGACGGGGCAGCACGCGTGAATCCACAATCAGCGGGAAAACGCACACCTCATACAATGATATCAGATAATTAAATCTCAAAGCAATTGTGCCCGGCATCTTCTCACATGTCGGATTCAACATGTGAAATCGAAACTGCCACTCGGACAGACAAAAGCCCGAGAGGAGACGCAGCCACTTTATTTCCCAGACATATCACAACATCTGAGGATTATAAAGAGCAAGAGCGGCCAACTATTCTTCATTCTGAAAGCTTTGTTTAATAATAGCCACCATATAACAAAGTAAGTGTGAGAAGCGCACTTTATGGGATGGAGCTGCTGTAAAGTTATATTTCCCGTTAAATTGAAATCCTGTTCCCTTGACATTATAGATAAGGCATCTGAAATCATAATGTCACTTTAACAGCTCATAAACTTTACAGTAGCTGCTGGCACGCACGCCGCTCTGCATTCTCGTGGCTTGAGGGATAATGTTCGACCCGTCAGACGTGCTGATACATGAGTGACAGCCCATGACAGCTATTATAACACTGCGGCTCCTAAGCATCTCTCTCCACATAGGTTTATGAAGATGAGCTTGGAGGAAAATGCATCACTTTTGGAAAAGGCTTTTCCCCTTGGTGGTTTTGCACAATAATTGTTTTTCCACACCCTTGGGCTAGTCATCAGTGTAGCTGCCACATCACCACATGATATTCACGATAATCCCCATTAGTCTTGCTGCTGCAGAGTCTCACAGTCCAAAACTTTTCTGCAGGATGTGATAGATTGGATGCAGTGTTTTCAAATGTGTTGATTCCCTTTTGGTTTCCTGTCAGCGCCTGATGATCTTTCAAGGTTTTTTTCTCCATATCTTATGACTCTAAGTAATAATATGCAGCTTTTCCACTTTCGACTAGACATCCATTGTGTTTATATGTTTTTTAGTAGTTGTTGTTTCCAGCTATTTTCAAACCAGAGGCCTGTGCCACGAGCGAGGATTTGCAGTTATTGAGCTAACTTCAGAGAGTCAAGGTTTCACCTGTTGTCGCCTTGTGCAGCATGCGGTCCCAGACAGTGAAAAGGATCTTTCACCACAGTTCCATTGTCCATACCTTTTGATGTGTAACAAACATAAATATTTTCAACTCTTCCTCCACCTGTTTCAAAGTAAAAGCGGTAAATCACATTTTGAAATAAGGGATAAAAACCTCTTAATGGGTTCTAGGGTATATGGTGTTTTAAAATCATTTGGGAATTGTCACTTATGTACATACAGTCAAAGTTACTTTTCTTAGGTCCATGGATTACATCATATTCATGATCATATTTACTCAATAAATTTGAAGATTCTTCTTCTCAGTCATAATATCAGTGATTATAGTCTTCATTAAATTAAGTAGATGACTGTCAACTATTTAATTATCATGAAGTAACTGAACAGAGCCTCTTTCTGCACTGCAAAAGGAAAAACAGTTTCTTGTATGCGTTTGTTTTATTCCATTTGATCGTGGTGTCATCGTGACTACAATCTTCAGAGGAATTCCCCTTTTACCAAATCCTGTTGTAACCTTGTTCTTCTTTTCTTCCCCCGTCCCGATCGTTGTTACCGTCTCTCGTCTTTCAACCCCTGATAAATATCTCTCAGCATTCTCTCCTTTCATGACCTGTCACCAGCGCTCAGCCATGAAAGTGCGAGCTGTGAGAGTGGGTGCATCCACTCTTTTGTTCGTCCCACCCACAGCATTTGCTCGCACAGATGAGCTCTGCTCCATTCCATGTCCCCACTTGTCTTTCATTGCAGCTCATAATCATTTGTTTAGAATTTCACATATCCCACGCTGACATCTGTCTCATGCAATCATTCCTCTTTTTGAAGTCTCGCAGTACTAAACAGTTCAGACATCCCATCAGATTACTGTCAACTTTATTTTTACCTGCACTTTGTCATCACAAGAACTGGAACACAAGCACAGAGAGAGAGAGAGAGACGCTGTAGCTCCCAAATTCCCCCCTTTGGAATTCATTCCAGGTCATGTTTCCTGCCAAATAGCAAATATCTATTCAAAATAAATTTACTGGAGGCATTTACTGACAAGCTGTAGACTACTGAGAAACTTATGTGGGATGTCCTGGAGCTGTTATCGTAATGTCTACGATACAAATTAATCTTTAGACCTTAGATGCATTATTTCTCCTTTTTCTTTGCCTCTCGATGGACTGTGAACTGTGTAATAAAACGGAAATGTCGTGAAAACGATCTTTATAAGGGCACTGCACCAGAGGGGTTTGCAGATACGACCCTTCCCTCAGAGGAAAGTAATAAGATAAGGATGTTGCTGTCTGTTGGATGTCCATTGGTGTGTCCACCTGGCACTTTGGTCCAGTGCAAGAAATTTCAACAAGTAACAGGCCAGATTGCTGTGAAATATGATATGGGTTTTAAAGATCCCCATGGGACCATTCAGGCTAATGTTGATGATCCCCCTGACCCTCTCTACAGCACAGCCACAGGCTAAAATTTCAAAGCATAATTAATTGTTAGCAAAGACATTGGCACATTCACGCTCGCCAGAGGATAAAACCTGTGGTGTGATTACTGAAATAAGTAGTCATCAAACATTAAATTACATTGTTCAAAAATAACAAATTCAACTGCTGAATAAATAACTTTTAATTTTAATCATTTATTCTATTATTTATTTGTTCAGTCATGAGGTTCGGTTAGGTTTAGGCAACTTAGCCAGCATCCACACCACCAAGTTTTGATTTTAAACCGCATAATTTGTATTAGTTTGGATTAGTGTGGATGCTCGGTTAAAACTTTTCCTGTTTTTGAGCCCCACGCATTTGGAAACGCTGCCAAACCTTTATGGGGACCATCATTTGAGGGCCCCCACTGCCTCAGAGCCTACAGTTCTTTTAACAGATGTCAGTGCTTGAACCTTTTATCACCTTCTCTAGATCTAAGACACCCATGACCGGTTCCTGCTATGTTATTCTGAAAGAGGCTCCTGGAACTCATTATATTGTAGTATACTATATAACTGTACAGAGAACTCACTAATGACAGGGTCTTATTCTGCAGTAGCTACAGAGTATCACCACAATCCAAGGAAACAATCAATTCTAAACAGACATCTAAGAATGGGCATTGCACTAGTCTTCCCAAATGTGGCTAGCTTTATCAAGCATTAGCCAACCTGAGCTACTGGTCATCCTAGATCAGGTAAGGCTGTTGCAGCGAAACCCCGGAGTGTGTTAAATTATATCTATTAAAAGAGCAAGAGGGCATTTTATTATTTTATTGTTATTCCTGCACGCAAAGCTTATGAAATGATTTAGTTCAAAGAAACACTGTTGGTAAGAGATTGTGATCTCTTGCTGAGAATGTCAACAATTGACCTGAGGACGTTGGTGAGAATAGTGTAAAATACCCCACACCCAATTTCATGGCAGTGTGGTAAATATTTTCCAACATTTGACATACTGCAATGACTGATCAACAAGTAGACCAACACCAAGCCAACAAAGCTGTTTTCAGACACACAGCATCACTGCATGTGGCACAGCGGGAGTGCCAGCACAGATACAGTCTGACAAAAAATAAATCAATTTCTACCATTTCAGTCTAAAAAAGCCCCCCCCACACGAGTGTGTAGACAGTAGGAAGATATAGCTCTGACTTCGATATGATTATGTTACACAATTCATAATAACTCCTTTTCATAAGTGAGTCCTCTTCAAACAGTTCTACAACATACTGTCACTTTTTATGCTGGGCATTGTGCGCAGAGTGAAGTTAGAAAACGTTAGAGTCAGTGTTGTTCAAAAAACGAAAATTATTCTCATGCGTGTGGTTATATAAAGTTTGAATGATTTACTAAACAGCTGTTGTTATTTTCCACATTGCACTCGGCTATTTCACAGGACGAAGCAATCGACACAATCTTCAGACCCAATTTCACAACTTTCAAAATAATTCGCTCAGTTAAAATCATTACAGCTAGAAAACAAAAATTTAACTTTACTCCGAAGACAAATTGCTAAAAGCAAGTGATGCTAAGAATGGTGTTGCAATGAAGGAGATCAGCAGCATACACTCCCAATAATGTTTCTGTTTCTCTCCGTCCCACATGGTGAAATAAATATAATCAAATGATCAAAATGAAATGGCTGTGATTCAGACCTGTGGTTTGGCCCCAGGCACCGACCACTTCTGTACTTTATCAAAGGGCGTAGAAGAAATGAAGGAAACTCATCCACAGACTGAAGAGACACTGCCCCGCCCCCACTGACTGCTGTTTATTCCGGTAATTTGTGTCACTGTACTTTCTTGGGCAATTTACGGTAAATTACTAATGCCAAATGTGAAGCAGAAACATGAATGGTTTGCAAGATATGGGTTCCACAAACGTACAGACAGACAGACGATTGTGGAATTAGTAGGTAGATCTGATTTTAGTAAAGTGGTCTCAACTATTCTTTTTTTTGAAGAGATAAGAGATCTAAAAGTGATTAAAGCTGCACAACTCAACATATTCATATTAATAACGAATCAAACGATTGAGCGTAATGAAAAGGTGCCCCCTCGTAGTAATGAACCCAGAAATAATCCTCGCTATCCCTGTTAAATACCTCTACTCAGATTTCAGTGACAAAGTTCTGACAGCCCACTTTACAATCCACGCCTCCAGATTCACTGTGTGGAAAAATAATTTATTTAATCACGGTTTGTTTCGTTAGCACTGCAGCCACCACTGAAGATCATTAAACTGAAATGACATGTGCCTTGGGATGACAGCTGCATTATTGCATATTGTTATTGCGTAAATGTTATCTTGAGGCTCCGGAGCAAAACTTTTAAAGCTTTCATTGTTCCTGTATCTTTTGCTTCCACGGTGATTCTGTGCTTTAATCAACACACACAATCCACAGTGAGAACAGATGTAGTGGAACTCACAGGTCATTTCTGATGGGGCCGATACCCTGTTGAATGCATAACTATACAGTAATGTCTCCTGCCCCCCTTACAGCCACTACACTCGATTATAAGTACATAATTTTGGCGGCTGTGGCTGAGGGGATGGAGCGGTCATCCTCTAACTAGATGGTCAGCGGTTAAAACCCAGTCTTCCATATCTGCATGCCGAAGTGTCCTTGAGTAAAATACTGAACCCCAAATTGCCCGTCTCATAGAAAAGTGCTGCTCAGAGATGCACTGTGTCAATGTTTCTGTGAATAGATGGCAGAAACTTTACTGTTAAGCGCTTTGAGAGGTCATCAAGATTAGAAGAGCGCCGCCATATAACATCAGGGATAAATACTATACTGCTCATCCTTTGAGGGTCGTGGGGTCCCTTGAGCCAATCCCAGTTGACGTTGGCCCAGAGGAGGGGTACAGCCTGGACAGGTCACCAGTCTATCACAAGTCTGACGTACAGGGAAAAACAACTGTTCACTCTCACATTCTCAGAGTCCCATATTACCCTAACCCCCCATCGACATGTCTTTGGACTGTGGGAGAAAATTGGAGGGGCTGGAGAAAAGTATGGGAAGAACATGCAAAGCCCTCACATCAATACCTTGGCCAAACCGGGATTCAAACCGGAAACCTTCTTGTTTTGAGGGGAAACCCATTTAAGACCTTGCAAAGTATAATAATTCGTTGCTGGCAGCAGGACTAGCCAGATCATAATCTAACTCACATTTGGTTAATTTAGCATTTGTTTTTGGAATGGATACGTGCACATCAATATGCAAAAAGCACATTATTCATTCAGTAAATTCCCAGTTTTTTTATTCCGCTATGAATGAATAACTTATTATTATTACATTACATGTCATTTAGCAGACGCTTTTGTCCAAAGCGACTTACATTTTTTTAGTACACTCAACATTTATGAGGGGCCATTTTGGGGGGTTCAGTGTCTTTGCCAAAGACACTTAGGCATGCAGATGGGAAAGAGTGGGATTCGAACCAGCAACCCTCATGTTGCAGAACACCCACTCTATCCCCTAGGCCATGCTCTCCCCACACTTCTCATTCCACCCTACTTTGATAGAAACAAGGGAATACGAATATGGATATATTATTATTAAAGCTCTCACTCTGTGCTCATGTTGCTGCAAGGTGTTCAGGAAGTCCTGCCGAAAGGAGAGCAGTGTTCTCTTTGTGTGTGTGCGTGCGTGGGTGTTTGTGTGCGTGTGTTCCAATAAGCAGCTGCTCCTCCTTTAGCACTTCCTTCGTTTGTTTGGATCTGCTGCAGGTCTTTCCACAGGGGGCAAAGGGGGAGGGGGGAGGTGTACTTAAGAGGGTGTGTTTTAATGATCAGTACTTAGTAGTGCATCATGTAACCTGTCATCACGAGCAGGCTACTGTGCCTGTTTAAGTCAGAGTAACACCAAACACATGACATCAGCTGTTTCCCACAGCGTGGAGTCCACCACAGACAGTCTGATGTTTCACTCTGCTCCTGTCCAGGCGTGCACTTGAACATCATGGCGACTGAAGCAATCGTGACTCGTCACCACAGAAGAAGATGATCCCTTCCTTACTCACCTGTCTGACTCGGACTGAAAGGCATATATCTGTGGCTTTTTGGCTTTTGACAGGAGAGGCAAGGTGTGTCCCCTCTTCATCTGGCTGAAGCTGTGATTCACTGGCTCTGTAGCTGGGGTGTGAACTCTGTGGATCCTGAGCAGCTGGGATGAGGCAAGCTTTATTGATAGACAATAACACTGCACTAACAAGTATTGACTTGTTTGCCAAGACATTTGAATCACATTAGATCATTCAAAAACAAATTCTCTCTGTCACATGGTGGCTACAGCAGAGCAATGGAATCAACACCAGTGTCAGAAGAAATGTGTTTGTTGTGTGTATGTTTTTTTAAATATTTTTATCTGAAGGTTTTCTCAATGAATGTTAAAACCAAACACAAAATATTTCAGCTCTCTGCAGTCTAACTAAACCAGAATCAGAAAAATATAAGATATAATATAACTTAGTAATGTTTGATGCTTTATAAAGTTGTTGTAAGCTAATTAAATAAAAACAATTATGATGGGACAAATCATAGCTGAAGTTTAATGTGTGAAGTCATGAAAGTCAAACAGAATGAAAAAATTGTGATCTCAGTGACTTTGACTGTGACATGACTGTTGGTGTCAGACTAGTTTGGGTATAAGTGAAACTGCTGATCTCCTGAGATTTTATTACACGTACATGCATGCACACACAAACACACATACATACACACACACACACACACACACACACACACACACACACACACACACACACACACACACACACACACACACACACACACAGTTGTCAAATCAGCAGGAATGATGTGATGCAGTCATGTCAACTTGGAGGAATCTCAAAGGAAAGATTCTAACATCTGGTTGAGTCAGTGCCCTCAGTTACGACTATGGTGCTCCCTGAGTGTATGTATATTTATATATATATATTTATATATGCATTGCCTAAGTTTCAGTTTTTTGCAGCTGTGTGTGTGGGGGGGGTGCGACAGTGAAATCTGAGGCCAGTCACCGTGTCAGTTTCATGAAGACGTTCACATACTGTACGTACTGTAAGAGTCAGGGTTTTAAATGTCACTGCGATTTTGCACTTTTTCTGTGATTATTGTACATAAATAGTTGCAATACTGTGTTCACTTTACATTACACAGACCTTTTGCTTTGGCATGTATTTTAAGTTTATTGTATATGTCCTGTATGTATATAAAACTTATGTATACATTTATTCATATACGAACAGTATATGTGTATATATTTACACGTACATACAAACACACACAAACATGAACACCATCACTTGAGTGGGATATAACATGTTCGTGCATGACACAGCTCAAATATGTACTCCTTTAAGCTGACAGCAGCAGTGATGACATAACAGCTGAGGAGAATGTTGGCCGGCTAATGTCAGCTCATGAATTAAATTACCCACTATTATAGTAAATGAATTGGCTTTTAATTTTGATTATGTAAAACTTCGACCTTAACTAAGCTATATTATTACGCCTGATGTTAATTTTGGTGAGCTTGGCAGTTTTTTGAATTACTATTATTTTAATCATCAATATTCAATCATCAAAATTCACAATGAATGCTGACTAACTGCAGAAAAAATGGTGTTTATCTGTCTGATTAGGCGCTGATTATTTCATTATTATACCACCGCTGTCAATAATGTGCTAATGTGCAAAAGAGGGTGAGTGCTGTTGTCATCCCAGCACACAACCCACTGCAGGCCTTGTCTCTCTTCATTCAATTAATCCACACACACCATGTGCCCTGAGAAAATAATTGCGTTTCCATGTTCCATTATTCATAATTGTGTGTAAAAAGAAGCGAAAAAAGGCGCTAATCAGGTTGAAAATAAGCGCGATCAAATAAGTGGAAGGATGTACTGTGGTGCGGAGGAGACATTACAGTAATGAGCGTGACACTCAGGAGTTGCAGTGAATCAGCCAGGGGCTTGCCCAATGGTCATTTGTGCACTTCAGAGGCCGCAGCGATGTCGGTTGGATCAGGCACTCCAGTCTGAACTCCCATTGGTCACATGGCACTTATCTCAAAGAGGATTATCATTAACCTCTGTGTACTGGACAAAGTCCCAGCCTTGGCTCCCTCCACCGTCTCCACCTAATTATCCCAGAGTTTAATTGGCTAAATAAATCACTGCTTTGCTTTAACAACTTTGGTGTGGGGTGCATGTCTTGAGCTAAATAGGCAAATAAAGATATTGAATCCACTGTCATTGTTGACATATTGGAGAAACAGCTGGTTTTGGCCAGGTTAGTTTTCAATATTGTAAATCTGACCTAAAGTTCCAACTCTTAATGAGTCAACCAAGTAGTTCGAGAGCTTGTGGCCGAATCAGGGCAAGCTGAGGACCAGAGGAGAATTCACTTCAGTGAGGTTGCACTGTGAGGTGAATTGTGATTTGTGGATAGGGCTGATACAAATAAAATGTTACTGACTGAATAATTGAGGTTTTGTGTGGCTTATTATGCTGCCATTGGACTTATTGAGCTCTCACAGGGTTTTAGAGAATACTTGTAGGTGATTAAACATTGGGTCTGAAATGCTATGACCAATGCCAATGTTGTTTCATCTCTCTCTCTCTCTATCTCTCTTTCGCTCTCTCTTTTTCTCTCCCTCTCTCTCTACTTCAGGGTGTGTATGCTTACATGTTAACTCAAAACTCCATGGACAAAATTTCACCACATTTGGTGTGAATACTAGTTTGGAGCGAATCTCCACATGATAAACTTTGGAGCTGATCGGTTACGGGTCAAGGTCAACCCAAATATGGATCCAAAAAACACATTTTCTTCATGAATAATAAAGAGCAAATCTGAAGCTTATGCATTTGTTTCTCCATCTTATGATGTCATATGATAAGTGACATCATGAAGAAGTCACAATGTCGTGTATAGTTCCAAAAACTACTTTTGGTATCTGTACATCCTATAGGACTACAGACATGCCCCAAAGCTGATATACTGTAGATTTAAAAATGATCTATGATCATTTTTAAGGAATGAAATCATCATGACATCACTATGAAGTCAAAAAATACATCATGTAGTGTAGTAATGCATACATTTTGGATTAACCAATAATTCCTCATCATATGGAATAAATTACGTCATGATCAATCAATCAATCAATCAAATTGTATTTGTATAGCCCATATTCACAAATTACAATTCATCTCATAGGGCTTTAAAAGGGTGTGACATCCTCTGTCCTTAACCCTCAGCAAGAGTAAGGAAAAACTACTAAAAACCCTTTTAACAGGGTAAAAATATGTAGAAACCTCAGAGAGAGCCACATGTGAGGGATCCCTCTCCCAGGACGGACAGAAGTGCAATAGATGCCACGTGTAGGAGAACATCATCAATAATCAAAGTCTCTAGCAGCATTTGATGAGGGTAGACATCCCGAAGGACAACCCCAACATGACATGCCAAGCAGTCCCGCTGCAAGCACAGTCCATGCTCAGCAACCATCTAGACCACGATCCACCATCCAGACCAGACGCCACTCCAGTCCTCAGTCACCGTCCACCCCCGGCCACAAGGACCCATCACAAGCCACCACCGCGGTCCTGGTCCACCACCCGTGCCCAATGCCAACGCGACACAGGGTCCGCCACCAGCACCACGATCAGCCCACATGACTCAGAATCCGCCACACTGGATCCAACACTGCGACCCCCGGTGCGCGATCCACAAACCGCAATCCATGGTGCGGCCACAGAGGCCCTCGATCTGCGGGTGATAAAGCAAAGGGATTCCGGGGAAGGGGGATAGGGATGGACAAGAGGAAGGAGAAGCTGGAAAGAGAAGCCCCGTGTGTCATGTGTCATAAAATAGAACAAGTTCAGTTCTGCCGCACTAATTAGCTCTAACTATAAGCTTTATCAAAAAGGAAGGTTTTGAGCCTACTCTTAAACGAACAGATGGTGACTGCCTCCCGAACTGAAAGTGGTAGTTTATTCCACAGCCGAGGGGCTTGATGGCTAAAAGCTCTGGCTCCTACTCTACTTTTAGAGAATTTAGGGACGACAAGTAGGCTTGAATTCTGGGAGCGGAGTGCTCTAGCAGGTTTATAAGGTACTAACCGCTCTTTAAGGTAAAAAGGCGCTATATTATTAAGGGCCTTGAAGGTGAGGAGGAAAATTTTAAATTCTATTCTAGATTTCACTGGAAGCCAGTGTAGCGATGCTAATATTGGAGAAATGTGCTCTCTTCTCTTTGTTCTCGTCAGGACACGTGCTGCGGCATTTTGGACAAGCTGTAGAGTCTTTAACGACTTCCTGCTGGAGCCTGATAATAATGAATTACAATAGTCCAGTCTCGATGTAACAAAGGCGTGGTGACGGTATTATGAAGATTGATATATGTATTTGTCCTTTCGGAAATTCATCATGCGCCACACAGCAATTTTCAGTCAATAAGGGAAGACAGTTATACCTGCTGAGATCTTGAAACCAATGGAGCAAGAAAAACATGAGCAGTCGCTCTATCCAACCCAGTCTCATCAGAAAACGTTCAGTGGCAACGTTGGTCCACTTGGAACGACGTTACCATCTCACAATCTGGCCTCTCAGAGTGTGAGATGGTAACATTTTGTCAGCCCATTGTTTTGCATTGGCGTGTTCTCACGTCACGTGACTCACAAGCTCCCGTCTGCGGAGAGGAAAACATGGCGGATATTCCTTGTTCTCTCAGATAAAAATATAGTTTTGTAACTTAGTTTGGGCATAAAAATACATTCTGACACCATTTCTAGCGAGAAATGTGCTCTTTGCTTCCACAGTCTTCAGCCAGTTCGTGCTTATGATAAATATTTTAATAGTTATCGCGAATGTTTTTATCGTTGCTATGAGGGTTGCTATGACGCTGCCATGCCAGCACGGCGCAGCGTGCTGTTAAAATCACCGTCCCTGCGTGGTGTCCCTCAGTGATCGTGAATGTTATTCACGTTATATAATATTAATATTTGAGGCTAGATTACACCTCTAATGCGAAGGATCCTGCGAGACCGTTCATCCCGAAGGGGGACCGACTGCGCCACGGACGGACCAGGCGAGCGGAACTGGCGTGTGGCTTTTAGTAAACATCCGGTTCTTTAACTCGGGGCTGCGTAGTAACCACCGAGCGCTGGGAAGACAAACGATGTCATCTTCCTTCTGTCAGGTGAGTAGTTTATTGTTTTTAAAGATCGTTACGATCTAGGTTTACAGTCCGAGTGCTGAGACAGCGGTTGCGGAGTCCGTTGATACACACAATGCTAATCTTCAGCTAATACGCCATTGTTAGCCACATGCTACGGCCCACCGTAGCCTGTGCTACCTGGGAGGTGAATACATGGTTGTTGAAACCAGTTCAAGACGCTTAGCTCATCATTGAGGGACGCTACAATATAAATATAAACATGAATTTGATATATGAATGCTTTAGATTAATAAGGAGTGTATTTCTCTACCATTACTCCAAAATATCAGATCAATTTGGTTTAATGTATAGTATGCAATATGACAATAATGTTTCCATGTTATGGAGTTGCAATTCATTTTATAAAACAATTCCTATGTTCTGTTTTTTAATCAAGGACGATCCAAGTGAAGGTACAGGAGTTTCATTAACGTCAATAACTTGGACCGAACACTTTGTTTTGCTTGATGAAGAGCAGGAAGGGCAGCCTGGAGAGAAAGAGAAGCCGGGTTGAGCCCACTACCATCATCCACGTACCACGAGGAAGATGCGGGAGAGAAATGATCCTACCATTAAAGAGGTACTTTTAAGTTACATACCAGAAACACCATTTTATATAATATGCCAAATATACATTTTTATAAAATCCCCAAAGTACGCTTGCTGACATACAAGTTAATATCACACTGAAAGAATTTTGATCAATCATGCTTCCCTGCTGTGATTGTTTAACTGGGAAAACAACTTTTTCCACAGGAAGGCAAGTCAATTTAAGGAATACATGTTCAAAGTTTTCCTCTGTTATGTATAATGATGACCCCCATCAAACATAATGTCAGCAATCTTTACACCTTTTAATTTATTCTGATTATTTCTGTCTACATGTGTGAATTTGCCTTCATTAGTTTCAGAAAAGAGCGATGATGTATCGGTCACGGGGCGGCAGCACGAGACTCCGCAAACTAGTCTGTAAGCAAAGTAGACAAAGGCATCAAGGTTGCGGCCTGCCATCATTGTTATTTTGCTTAAGGGACTGAATATGTATCATGTAGAAATATTAGCATTTCCCTTATATCTACCAAAACTGCTTGTTTCACAGACTGCAGTTTTGTTTTGGTCCGATGTGGTGTGCAAATACAACCGTATCGGCAATGGGTTGTGGGGCATTAACATTTGTAACTCTAATTTTGTTTTGACAGACTGTGAAAAGAGCGTTGCGAACATCACCAATCTACAGGAAGACACAGTCCAGTAATGGGTGTCAGAAGTTCAGTAGTGAATGACAGGTACTGTGGAAAATGTGTGTCATCGTTGTACAATGTCCTTTGACTCTGTTTACACAAGGTTAACACAAAAAGGTTTGATTGTAAACTGATATTGGTATGAATTCATGTTATTCTCCTCTTCACAAGAAACAAACAATCCAAATTACCTGCAGAACGCCCTTGATGGACGCTTCAGATGCATCGTCAGACTTGCGAGACAGCAAGATGCCAACTTTAATGGCAATTTATTTGTGTAACATTCTGTGACCAAATGTATAGATAACTTTTTGTAGATTGTAAAAAAAGATAACCCATTTACTAAAAAAAAACTACACTAGAATTACCGCACTGCGTTGTATGACTCCGCTAATCATCGCAGTGTCCGTCTACATATTTCTACATATTTTCTCTCGTATAAATGACACTGTGTCTCTTGACAACTGAAACCATAAGATGAGGTCACTGTGGCCTTGACCTTTTGACTTTAACACAAATACACAGTTAGACAATCCGAAAACATACAGTTATGCCAAGATATCTTTGGTTTCACATACTAGATGGCATAAGCAGAGACATCAACTCAGGGAAAATATTTCTCTAGAAAAGAAAGCCCTGTACGTGTGAATGTATACATCAATCATGCTTCCCTGGAAGCATACGTGTGTATGTATACATACACACGTACAAACGCACTATTGAGACGTTTTGTTTTTTATCATATATTCTCAGGAAGGACTGATGCATGTACTGAGACGGGACGTGAGGGCCTACTCTGCGTGCTCAGAGTTCAAGCCCAGCAGGGTGCAGCGGGCCTGACATATTCCGGAACAGCAGCACAGTCTTTGGATGACTCCTCTGAAGATGAAAACATGGCGAGGTACTTCTCCACTGATGAAGAACTGTGAGGGCTGTGATTAGCTACACTCTCTTGCTACAAGGCTACTCTTGCTACTCCCTGGCAGCCTTAGGAAGGCATTAGCTTGCTGTTGGGTAGCTGTTAGCTTCAGCATTTTCAGATTTAGCGGCCAGTCTGACGTTTATGTTTAAAAAAAAAAAATCGGAGGAAACCATCTTCATAATTTAACACTATGGTTTGTTTGTGTGTCCTTCAGTTCTTCTCAAGAGAAGCAGTACAGGTGTGCCTCAGCTCCACGGTCCCTCCTGCAGCCTCCGCTCCTGATGCTAACCTCATGTCTCCATCACACCAAGCAGCAGACCTGGAGTGACAGACCTTTCTCCAGAGCTGCTCCCTCCCTCTGAAACCCCCCTCTCCAAAACACTATTTGTGGCGTTTTTAAAGTCTTATTTGCATGAGAATTGTTGATCATAACATTTCCAGCAGATGCCTTAATGTAATGTTTTTGAACAATAAATGACATTTATCATAACATATTGGTATTTCCTTGCACTTCTACACCATGATATTGTCAGATAACATTACATTAAAGCAGTGAATGCTCTGCTTTAAGCAACATAAACACACAATGATTCAATGGATCTGAAGTAGAATGGGCACATAACATTCTGTAGAGAATGCCTCAGTAATTGAAGTCAGAAAATAAATTTCTTTATCTGAGGTTCCAGTCATTTATAGTCACAGGAAAGCACACAGGTCTGGTTGTCTAGGGACAACCCATATCATATTGTTTAAGATGTGTAACATCAAGTTTGTGTATCAGTGCAAAATACATACCGTCATTAGTCAAGAGTTCACTCTTGTTTACACAAAATTTAGGTGACCCAGATGTTTCACAATGCATCTGATAAGGTCTTATGAGAAACATTCTTAACATTAAAGAAATGAACACAGAGGATAACAATATATGTTTGACTCAAATCAGTAGCTGGTAATCAGCAGCCTGACTTATTCAAACACATTAATACTACAATGAATGAGGCAGGGGTTATCTATCAGAAATCAACTATATCGTCACATTAGGTTTCTCTTGAGCTCATTGAAATGACCTTCACATTCAACTCACTGTCACCTGAACCATACTGTTGTTTCTGTATCTACAGTGACTTTTAGGAAAACATGTATAAAGCAATGTATAAACAATAATACATCTTATTTATATAGAGCTTTTCAAGAAGTGCAAGTACTTCACTGAGGGACAGCTCATACAAACAATATATATGTCATAAATCCATGTGATGGGACAGCCTCACACTTGAATGTAAACCAATTGTAAAACACATTTGCTTATACTGGAGATCTTTTAAATGAATGTCCCAGAAATGATTTCTGATAGATAACCCCTGCCTCATTCATTGTAGTATTAATGTGTTTGAATAAGTCAGGCTGCTGATTACCAGCTACTGATTTGAGTCAAACATATATTGTTATCCTCTGTGTTCATTTCTTTAATGTTAAGAATGTTTCTCATAAGACCTTATCAGATGCATTGTGAAACATCTGGGTCACCTAAATTTTGTGTAAACAAGAGTGAACTCTTGACTAATGACGGTATGTATTTTGCACTGATACACAAACTTGATGTTACACATCTTAAACAATATGATATGGGTTGTCCCTAGACAACCAGACCTGTGTGCTTTCCTGTGACTATAAATGACTGGAACCTCAGATAAAGAAATTTATTTTCTGACTTCAATTACTGAGGCATTCTCTACAGAATGTTATGTGCCCATTCTACTTCAGATCCATTGAATCATTGTGTGTTTATGTTGCTTAAAGCAGAGCATTCACTGCTTTAATGTAATGTTATCTGACAATATCATGGTGTAGAAGTGCAAGGAAATACCAATATGTTATGATAAATGTCATTTATTGTTCAAAAACATTACATTAAGGCATCTGCTGGAAATGTTATGATCAACAATTCTCATGCAAATAAGACTTTAAAAACGCCACAAATAGTGTTTTGGAGAGGGGGGTTTCAGAGGGAGGGAGCAGCTCTGGAGAAAGGTCTGTCACTCCAGGTCTGCTGCTTGGTGTGATGGAGACATGAGGTTAGCATCAGGAGCGGAGGCTGCAGGAGGGACCGTGGAGCTGAGGCACACCTGTACTGCTTCTCTTGAGAAGAACTGAAGGACACACAAACAAACCATAGTGTTAAATTATGAAGATGGTTTCCTCCGATTTTTTTTTTTTAAACATAAACGTCAGACTGGCCGCTAAATCTGAAAATGCTGAAGCTAACAGCTACCCAACAGCAAGCTAATGCCTTCCTAAGGCTGCCAGGGAGTAGCAAGAGTAGCCTTGTAGCAAGAGAGTGTAGCTAATCACAGCCCTCACAGTTCTTCATCAGTGGAGAAGTACCTCGCCATGTTTTCATCTTCAGAGGAGTCATCCAAAGACTGTGCTGCTGTTCCGGAATATGTCAGGCCCGCTGCACCCTGCTGGGCTTGAACTCTGAGCACGCAGAGTAGGCCCTCACGTCCCGTCTCAGTACATGCATCAGTCCTTCCTGAGAATATATGATAAAAAACAAAACGTCTCAATAGTGCGTTTGTACGTGTGTATGTATACATACACACGTATGCTTCCAGGGAAGCATGATTGATGTATACATTCACACGTACAGGGCTTTCTTTTCTACAGAAATATTTTCCCTGAGTTGATGTCTCTGCTTATGCCATCTAGTATGTGAAACCAAAGATATCTTGGCATAACTGTATGTTTTCGGATTGTCTAACTGTGTATTTGTGTTAAAGTCAAAAGGTCAAGGCCACAGTGACCTCATCTTATGGTTTCAGTTGTCAAGAGACACAGTGTCATTTATACGAGAGAAAATATGTAGAAATATGTAGACGGACACTGCGATGATTAGCGGAGTCATACAACGCAGTGCGGTAATTCTAGTGTAGTTTTTTTTTAATAAATGGGTTATCTTTTTTTACAATCTACAAAAAGTTATCTATACATTTGGTCACAGAATGTTACACAAATAAATTGCCATTAAAGTTGGCATCTTGCTGTCTCGCAAGTCTGACGATGCATCTGAAGCGTCCATCAAGGGCGTTCTGCAGGTAATTTGGATTGTTTGTTTCTTGTGAAGAGGAGAATAACATGAATTCATACCAATATCAGTTTACAATCAAACCTTTTTGTGTTAACCTTGTGTAAACAGAGTCAAAGGACATTGTACAACGATGACACACATTTTCAACAGTACCTGTCATTCACTACTGAACTTCTGACACCCATTACTGGACTGTGTCTTCCTGTAGATTGGTGATGTTCGCAACGCTCTTTTCACAGTCTGTCAAAACAAAATTAGAGTTACAAATGTTAATGCCCCACAACCCATTGCCGATACGGTTGTATTTGCACACCACATCGGACCAAAACAAAACTGCAGTCTGTGAAACAAGCAGTTTTGGTAGATATAAGGGAAATGCTAATATTTCTACATGATACATATTCAGTCCCTTAAGCAAAATAACAATGATGGCAGGCCGCAACCTTGATGCCTTTGTCTACTTTTCTTACAGACTAGTTTGCGGAGTCTCGTGCTGCCGCCCCGTGACCGATACATCATCGCTCTTTTCTGAAACTAATGAAGGCAAATTCACACATGTAGACAGAAATAATCAGAATAAATTAAAAGGTGTAAAGATTGCTGACATTATGTTTGATGGGGGTCATCATTATACATAACAGAGGAAAACTTTGAACATGTATTCCTTAAATTGACTTGCCTTCCTGTGGAAAAAGTTGTTTTCCCAGTTAAACAATCACAGCAGGGAAGCATGATTGATCAAAATTCTTTCAGTGTGATATTAACTTGTATGTCAGCAAGCGTACTTTGGGGATTTTATAAAAATGTATATTTGGCATATTATATAAAATGGTGTTTCTGGTATGTAACTTAAAAGTACCTCTTTAATGGTAGGATCATTTCTCTCCCGCATCTTCCTCGTGGTACGTGGATGATGGTAGTGGGCTCAACCCGGCTTCTCTTTCTCTCCAGGCTGCCCTTCCTGCTCTTCATCAAGCAAAACAAAGTGTTCGGTCCAAGTTATTGACGTTAATGAAACTCCTGTACCTTCACTTGGATCGTCCTTGATTAAAAAACAGAACATAGGAATTGTTTTATAAAATGAATTGCAACTCCATAACATGGAAACATTATTGTCATATTGCATACTATACATTAAACCAAATTGATCTGATATTTTGGAGTAATGGTAGAGAAATACACTCCTTATTAATCTAAAGCATTCATATATCAAATTCATGTTTATATTTATATTGTAGCGTCCCTCAATGATGAGCTAAGCGTCTTGAACTGGTTTCAACAACCATGTATTCATCTCCCAGGTAGCACAGGCTACGGTGGGCCGTAGCATGTGGCTAACAATGGCGTATTAGCTGAAGATTAGCATTGTGTGTATCAACGGACTCCGCAACCGCTGTCTCAGCACTCGGACTGTAAACCTAGATCGTAACGATCTTTAAAAACAATAAACTACTCACCTGACAGAAGGAAGATGACATCGTTTGTCTTCCCAGCGCTCGGTGGTTACTACGCAGCCCCGAGTTAAAGAACCGGATGTTTACTAAAAGCCACACGCCAGTTCCGCTCGCCTGGTCCGTCCGTGGCGCAGTCGGTCCCCCTTCGGGATGAACGGTCTCGCAGGATCCTTCGCATTAGAGGTGTAATCTAGCCTCAAATATTAATATTATATAACGTGAATAACATTCACGATCACTGAGGGACACCACGCAGGGACGGTGATTTTAACAGCACGCTGCGCCGTGCTGGCATGGCAGCGTCATAGCAACCCTCATAGCAACGATAAAAACATTCGCGATAACTATTAAAATATTTATCATAAGCACGAACTGGCTGAAGACTGTGGAAGCAAAGAGCACATTTCTCGCTAGAAATGGTGTCAGAATGTATTTTTATGCCCAAACTAAGTTACAAAACTATATTTTTATCTGAGAGAACAAGGAATATCCGCCATGTTTTCCTCTCCGCAGACGGGAGCTTGTGAGTCACGTGACGTGAGAACACGCCAATGCAAAACAATGGGCTGACAAAATGTTACCATCTCACACTCTGAGAGGCCAGATTGTGAGATGGTAACGTCGTTCCAAGTGGACCAACGTTGCCACTGAACGTTTTCTGATGAGACTGGGTTGCTCTATCATACAGGTTTACAGTGAATCCAGGTCATCTAACCCACTTAAACTGGACCTGAACTTCAACAATCCCTTATTGCACTGTCTTCACAGACAACTGCTGAAGGTCCAACCAGAAAGTCTGTCTCTACCCAGGGATTGATGTGGACAGTTTGGATAATAGTAGACGACTACATGCAATAAACCAGATGTATCGTTTTAGTGGGGTCGACCATTCAGGAGCAACATTTACACCCCTCGTGTGACACATGTAGAGGATTAGTGGTAAAGATTACAAGACGACTCTCTGTCATTCCAGATCTGAAATCATTCTTGGACCCTGTGCATGTAACGCTGGTGAGAAGTGTTGAGTCTATTAGTGGTCACTTGATATGTCCATTGAGCATATATTCAGTCGTAAACATGTTGTCAAGCATGAACCTTTAATTCCAAGGCCGGGACTGGAGGCACAGATCTCGTCTCACTTGTCTGCAGCACCGCTTAAATTGCTGTGAATAGCCTGTACCTAAGGATCTGGCACCTGGACCAGATGCGACCCACCGTATATCTCTGAAAACCCTTTCTAGATCTGTCACAGATGAAACCCATGTTTAATAACGGTAGTGTGTTGTCAGCTCATAACCGGAGAGAGGTTTCACACCATAACAGCTTATCCAGGGGGATTTTCCTTCTTCTATGCATCTGCTTAAGATTTCCTTCAAGAGTTTTTTTTATTACTCTTTGTGAGTGAGGAAATTCAATGCCTCCATGAGTCTTTTTCTGTTTGGGAGGGTATGTGAGGTAGTAAATTGCTTGGACACATTCTTTACCAACTATTTCTTTGTGATAGAAACCAATGAATAAAAATCAGATGCTATTTGCTGTCCAGAAGTGAGCGGTGAAGGACAGAAGAGGCTCTTTTAATCCATGTAATGGGTTATTGACTTTGACCCCAGGGGGAATATATTTGCAGACATCGGATGACACTTTCTTTTTTACTTACATTACAGTTCAAGCAATAAAACAATCCAAATGGATCTACACCTCTTTTTTCTCTCCTTTACTCTCATTCGTTTAGGTTTCTGACACACAAGTGCCATTTTGTTGGAGAGGACTACGGAATGTGTTTTGGACCCATTAAATAGTAGAAATCCAACCGTCCACTACTTATACCACCACTACTGCCTTTTGAGAGTAATGAAGTGTGCAGGGCCCTGTTGGCCATAATTCATTCCGGACCTTCCACAATTGTATTACTTCAGTTTTTCACTATTACAAACTGCACATTTTTCCGTATTCCTAATGTAAAATATGGAATAAAGAAGGATGAAAAAGTGAATAAAAACAACTAAGGACGGTCAAAAGCCTGAGAGATCATGTGTATCTTCATTTTGACCTTAAATACTTGAGTTTAAAAGGTTGACATACATCAACAATGTAGTCTCTGATGAATTTAGCTGATGAAGGCTATATAGGGATGGAGGCAGTCATAGTAAGGATTGTTAGATATGTAAATAGTGTCTTAAAATGCACTGTCTAGTGTGAAAGGCTATGAAGGGGACGCAAGTCCTGTTCTGTCCATTACTGTCAATCTCAGGGTTTTATAACATGACTTAAACGTAGTAGTAGACTCACTGGGTATAAATGTTTCTGCAGGTTTGTTGAAAAGTGATGTTCTAAGAATTAATAAACTGTTTATACACCACTTGTTGATATATCATAGGAAGAGGTATACAAATATAAATATCAATAGATACAATTATCTTACTTATATTCTTACTTATAAATGCAAATGTTCATGTATAATATGTCGGTAAATATAACATTTAATCTGATCTTTGCACAATACTGTGGACATGACCTCAATGGTGGCTAGGGCCAATGAACTGTATTGATCAAAGAGTCAAAACCAGGCTGTAAACAGCACTCCTTCTTCTTCTTATATATATCTCTGAGTGAGGCTAGGTTGGCAGGACTGTGGGTGTCCTTGAGCATAACGTAAAATGAAGGCATGTATAATTCTAAACATAATGTGCAAATGATGAGAAAAAATCCTCTTTGTGGGGATCCTGAAACTCCAATTCTGAAGTCTCCAACCAGTATGCCTGAATTCAAATCCACACTTCCTGACCTAGTTCAAAGTGTGGCGCCCACGCAGCTGGAAGACACCAGGTTCACACTGAAACAGAGATCACCTGCGGACAGCCGTTCACCGGCTTCTCGACTTGCGGTCATGAATGCCTGGATTGCCTCAGTCAAAATCCCCTGTCAAAGTTTTTGTTTTAATTATACAAAACAGGTGTTGCAGAGTATGAGACAGATAACGGAATCATCAGCCGCATTTGCAAAACAATGCACATAAGGCGACAGATTTGTCCGTCATTTGAGAGACTTTGCATAATTATGCTCCTGTTGAATAATTCTCCATAATTACTCATGCACTAATGCTCAGTGAGAATACAGCAGCGTGCAGCAACACGTCGGGAAGAAAGCAGATCCGCTGTCGTCTGGTCTTTTTAACCCCCGGTTTGAAAGGCCAAATGTATTTAAATCTGCATTGTATTGTCAAATTCTCATTTGGACATCACATTGTGGAATAGAATGCAGGAAATGATATCAAATCAACCAATGAAGAGGAACCCATTCACATCGAGGTGAGGTGACAAAAGGTGACAAGAGCTTTTTTCCCCCTTAGAGCTGCAAACTTGTGATTAAACTTGTTCTGTTTTTTGTCTATAGGAGAAAGATGTATCCAGGTCCATTTGGCCTGGAGAACGTGCTTAAGCCATGGTCAAGCTCCAGTCAGTTTTTGGCAGCCCCACAGGGCCCACAAGGTCTGGCTGAGGTGTTATGAGCTCCAGCATTGTCAATTTCTGAATCCTGTCTGGGAAACAGAAGAAGCAGACGTCCCTGTTATTTTCCTCCCTCCTTTTTTGAGCAGGTGCCAACACCTGAAGGTAAACAACATGCAGAGGGCGGCAGGGTCAGAGCAGCGTCTGGACTCAGCCTCTCCCCACAGACCAAGCCTGTCAGAGCCTGGATCTGGCCTGTCTGGAGCGCGGAGAGGAGCTGAGCCACCTTGGCACGCGGGCTTGACACCATGTCAAGCACCGGGGCAGGGACTGTCACGGAGAAACGGGGCTGCTTCCTGAATCCCGGGCTCGGTTTCAGCATGCAGACCATGCGCATGATGTTTGGAGTCCCCTCCAGTCAGAGGCCAACTGCCGCTCTGTGGGGCTAAAGGTGCAGCCAAATGAGCCCATAATCCCTCACTCAAAGTTTATGGGCGGGGGAAGGGGACAGGGGGCCTGCGCTGGCTCACAGGGAGGTACCCGGGCGTGTCAAGGTTGGGGACATCTAGAACCCTGTATCAGCAATATCGTTTGTAGCCCTGCAGGAACCCTCCCACACTGCAGACTGCAGTGGAGGCATGCAGGGCTGAAATAACAGTGGCTGTGTTCCTGCTGCAGAGTGAGGGGAAACAAAATACACTCTCAAAATAGTCAGTGTCAGTATCAGAGTTATGGCAATCCACAAAACATATGAAGAGCGAACTGCCTTCATCCTCTGAACAGGCTGGGCGCCTGCTGGCAGAATAGAAATCACATGAATGTTTTCCATCACTTACTCGCAGGAAAACAACACCGGCAAATCCTGCTTTGAATATCTTCACTCTTCATGTTTGTCACTACTACAAGCAGAGACACACTTTCTAATCTGCCAAAAGATGTTATTTATCACACCGTGCACTTCCCTTACAGTGGCGTCAAATATGTCACACATCGACAACACAGGGCTCTTTTCACGAAATTACTTCATTGGCAAAATACAGTATTCTGAGTGTTATGCTTGAACCTTAATATGATTCATTAATTAATGTTATGCTTTTTCCACCCATTAATTTCTAAATGTGCATTAAATGTGTATGCGTCTAAGAATGTATGCATAAAACATTTGTGTGTATATATATTGTATTGTTATACTTTTTTTTAAGAATACCTAGACTTCCATTATGCTTTACACCCTCTATAACACCATTAATTTTGTGTTTCTGTTCATACATTACCATGTCCTCTATCATCAAAGCTGCTGTATTTCTAATCAGCAATAAAAAATCTAACAATAAAAAGTGTAAATTGTTTTAATGCCTTATGTATGCCGTTAGTAAAAAACTTTATAATCACATATTTCAATCAGTAAGATACTGTGTAAACAAACTTAACCACTGAACACGAGGTCACTGGTTTAAAATGGTTTAAACTCTGGAAAAAAGAAAAAAAGCAGTTTAGTTTTTTTGGTCCTAATTAATCTGACAGTGTAATTACTTGTTTAGGGGCCCTCAGCAGCTGATAGGAAGATTTTTATAGTTCAAACATTTGGACACATCTGACTTTCTAAAGAAGAAAGAAGAGACTCAGCGCACAGGGGCCCCATCCATAGTCACACTTGATTTAAACAGGTCCATATATAACTAGCATATAGGGGATATGAATAGACCCAAATAGAGAGAAACAACACTGGCAGCTCTGGGACAGGTCTCTAATTCACTCCCCTCTCTTTCTTAATTCACAGCCTGAGTAACACATTTTCTTCCTATGGATCTAAGTGCACTTAGATCCAATGACACATATTGTAATACAGGCCTAAGAGCTGTAATAGACCCGATTAGACTGAATATAATTTAGATAATTTACTCTGGTAAACAGCTCCCGACTTGCTCCTCCACGTCTCGCTCAGTCAAGAATGAAGTGCAAAACACAACGACCACACACAGCCTCTCTTCAGGGCGGTGGCAAAGCAACCAACTTGCCTAACACATAAATTACCAGCATTATTTTATTAGAAAATGTAATCCCTTCTAAAGTGATTATTTTTTGCCTTTTTTGTTTAGTTTTATAGAATTTTCTCAGACGTGACTGCAGAGAGACGTTGCCAGGATATGATAAGAGGATACATTCTGAGTGCAGTTTCATTGCGGCCTGCATGAGTTACAGTAAAGCCATTTTCAGACATGACCCCCTGACGAACTGTGAAGAACTGGGTCCTGACTTTCTCCTTTCACACATGAACAACACAGCAGTAGAATCTCAGACACGTTCACAACAGCAACAGCCAGGTGAAGGTTGGTGTTTACAGCACATCAACACCAGCATCAGCTCGTATCACCAAAGACTCTTCTTGACATCTTCATCTGTGGCTTCTGGCTGCGCTTATTCACTGACTTGTTTGTGGTGAATCCTGCCGAGGATCTCCTGCTGTCTTCCCACACAGGCTCTTCCTGAGTTACTGCAAACTTTGTACTAGGGAGTCAGGGAGAGAAAGTCTGCAGAATATCCAGAGGCTCTCACTCAGACATTTGCATTCAAACATAGACCTCCTGCTTGGAAACTTTGGACAACTTCCTTAGTTCAGTGCATGTCTGAAAGCAGCTTAAGTCAGTAAAGTCATTGATTGTCTCCAGCCAACCCAAACCCTCCCATTTTCACCACTGCCGCATTCCAAGGTCATACCGATTGTCCACACTGTACATCTCATTTTTTACACTGCACATGCTACAGCTGTTGCATGTCAGTCTGTCCTGGAAAGAGGATCCTGTATTTTCTTTGTCTGATTTAAGGGTCTAAGGACAGAGCGTATCGTAATGCCGAACAGATTGTTAAGCCCCCTCGAGGTAGATTTGTGTTTGTGATTTTGGGCCATTTAAATTAAATCTGACTTGAAGGACAGTTTCCTCAGTTTTGGCCTGGGTTGTGTCTAATGCAAGATGACTCCACATGGTGAGGAGCTGCCTGAACCAGAAAGAAGCCAGATTTCATAAGGATGGACAGTGTACAAGAGCATCAGTAAACTACTGAGCATGGGCTGGTTCACAGTTTCAGTTAGAGGGTAAAGAAAGAGCCACACTAACAACAACAGAAGGTGCAGTGGTCATCCTCACACAATCACTATTTACATAATCATGCACTGAAGAACAGATGAGTAAGTGCCTCTGACTTGGCCCAAGGATTATCTGTGAAAAACTGGTGTTTCAGTGTCTTCACTGCACACAGTCAACCTCTATGGACCGAGTCCAAGAACAAAGCCATTGTTCACAAAGCAGCACAAAACTGCAACATTACACTTTGCCAAAGAACATGAAGAGAAGCCTGATGAATGCTGGCAGCACATTCTCTGGTCACATGACACCAAAACAAATGAGTTTGGATCAACTGGAGTCCAGCTTGTTTGGTGTGAACCTGTCCCGGACCACCACAGTGACTGCAAAGAGCCGACTGAGACACATGGCTCTCTCTGAGGTTTCTACGTTTTTCTCTCCGTTAAAAGGGTTTCTTTTGGAAGTTTGTCCTTATTCTTGTTGAGGGGTAAGGACAGAGACTAAGTGACATATTGTGATTTGTGAATATGGGCTATACAAATACCATTTGATTGATTGATTGACATGGAGGAGGGAGTGTGCTGATATGAAGCTGGACGAGGTGTTGGCTTTCGAGAGGTACGACAATTATTGATGGCACTATAAAGCAAAGATGAAATCTCAAGAAGCCTGAAAGGAGAGGAATTCTCAGTGATTGAAGAATTCCTCTCCTTACAAAAAAGGTCAGACTCTAGAGCCCTCCAGCAATGAGTTGATGTGAAGAATATTCTATGAACTTTTGGAGAAGCACCAAGACTGGTATGATCCATGCCCAGTATGATCTAACATGTCACTGATTACCAGTTTTGCCACAGATACTTTGAAAAAGTAACTTAGTTACTTTACCGATTACTTGATTTTAAAAGGAACTAAGGTACTACCGATGTTCAACCGATACATCGGTGCAACACTAGATATTAGATAATTTCCCACGGCACACCTGACGATCTCTCACGGCACGCTGGTTGAAAATCACTGGGCT
Source organism: Platichthys flesus (assembly GCF_949316205.1). Classification (NCBI taxonomy): domain Eukaryota; kingdom Metazoa; phylum Chordata; class Actinopteri; order Pleuronectiformes; family Pleuronectidae; genus Platichthys; species Platichthys flesus. The sequence goes on along the minus strand of NC_084962.1, from coordinate 2,748,952 downwards.
ACATGACTTCACTCCCAGACACGCAAGAAGAAATCAAATATATATTTTACTATTAATGACAAAATAGTAACGCACAGGGACTTGGACAGGTTTATTTTGGGGATTTGGGCTAAAAACAAATAGTATTCCATTAAAAAAGCAGTATTTTCAATAGTAAATTAAATAATAATCATATTGGTTGCCTTTAAAAGGGCTGAACTCAGTATATGTGAATGTGTAGTATGTAGTATATTAGGTTTATATGTGAGTGAGAATGAATGGGGGTCCTGGGGTGGGCGATGTTTGACCAAGTAAACAAGCACCACTTGCTGCATCTCACTGACTGTAACATGCCTGCTTTGAACGTAACTCAGACATGGAGGTTCCCGGTCCCAGCTAGGTGGCCAGTAGCGCGGTCTGAGGGAGATTAGTGCTGCTTGTGTATCAGCTTTAAAGTGGGGGGACCGGACAAGCACCTCGGCCTGACCTCTAACATCCCTAGCAGACCGATTGTCCTGCAAATCACCAACATGGCAAGGATCATGTTTGAGCAAGAGCTTAACAGCTCAGGAGGCCTGCGGGACGGAGTGCCTGATGACTTATTAGAAACAGAACGAGGCTCAGAGAATAGAGTAGCTTTAGCTCAGACCCACCCTCCATACGGCTGCAGATGGCTCCCAGGCTCACCCTGTTCCCATGGTACTTGATTAGTTTGTCATGTTGTAATACAGACGTGTGGGAATGCTGACAGCTAAAGTGTGCAAATGAGGCAACTGGCTGTATCAAATTGTATTTGATAATGTGTTTGGTGAGAATATGTCCTCTCCAACCTTGGTTTGCTCACAGTCAGGAGTGGTTTCCTCCTCTGGGTATATTTAGAGCGATGCAATTTAAACTCAAAGCCCATAGTTTGCTAGCTGTAACATTTGGATAATACCAGCATTAGTTTTTTTTACCCTTCTTTCCCTTCAGCCTCAAATTGAGATCACAAATGTAGCTTTAATCATTATGACTTGAAAAAGCACTGTAGGCATTTTCTTAAGTTCATAGTGATGCCAAAGAATGTAGAGAAGGATTTTTGATTCAGAAGCTCAAACTTAAAAAAGGGCTTTGCTTCAGTAAAATGTTAAAGCACATGTAGGATGTATTATTACAATGTGATTCAAAGTGAAACAAAATATAGAGAGAGAAATTATGTTAGACTGACTGTTGTGAACGTCAATCAGTTTACAGCTATTTAACCATATTTGCTTCAAATCCACCACTCGGCTCACATGTTAACTTGTTTACCATCTGCTTGTTATCTAACTGCATGCGCTTGCCGATCAATTGAACCTTGTTTGATAGAGAAATTCACATTCCAGTAGACTGGTCTTGGGTATTAAAAGTGGCTTTGATCACTGTTATAAATCTGTCGAATTTCTCTACACTATAAAGAAATACTGTTTTCGAATGTATCTTTAATTGAATAACCATATTCATTTTGAGATATTTGGTATAAATCCCTGTTGGAGGGACACGCTATTTCACTTCAATAATCCAAAGTTCAACATGTGATCTAAACCACATCTCATATTCACTGATTGCTTCCAGCTGCCAGGCTCTGGCCAATCTCAGTGTGCCAGATATACAACAATTATCTCTATATATGCTATGGTTAGCTAATCAATATATTCCTATATCTATCAAATCTTCTTCTTGTAATAGGCAAATAAAACAAAACCCTCCTTGTAACCTACAGTTTACATAATAGGATGCATAATATGTTAAGTCCTGAGTGAGTATAACAAATGTTGGCCTTTAGTCAGAACCCAAAGGATTGCGTTTCTTTCTGCAGTTTCCTCTGAACTTCAAATTTTCAGAGATTTGTAATTCACCTTTCTCAAAAGTACAAGGTTTTATGGGCATTAGGAGACTGATACTGTCATCTGATAGCCAGCAGTCAATGCTTAAAGAGCTTTTCATAACATAAGACACCAAGTGCAATTCCCAGTCTTGACTGATGCTTATAGTCAGCTATTTCTTCAAGCGTGTTTAACTGGTATGAACGCCAGAGAGTAAATTACCTGAAATAAGTCCATTATGCTGAGCTTAGGTTGCAGACTGTGATCAGATTTGTTTTGACATCTCTTCAATGGCCAGATGGAGTGAAGGGAGCCACACAGGCAGGTATCCTGCCTCCTCACATCCATCAAACACGAGATGCATTCCTCTGCAGAGCAGCTGTCAAGACTCTCCTGCCGTGTGGTTTGTAATGACAAGGCTCCAAGCACAGCAAAACATGTCTGTAGATCATCACTATTGTCCCGACTTAGGCCTGAGTAAGACCCCGAGGAAAGCCTGATTTTTCCTTTGATATGACCTGGTTCCAAGCCCAGGATTGATCTGCACCACAATCTAAGATAGAGCTCTGAGGGTTTCACTGTGTTTTACTGCACAGCACGAGTGTGTACTGACTGACACTCTGGCAAGAAGGTTTAAGGGGTAAAATGTAACAACTCAAACACAGGATAGTGTTTTGGTCTGGACGGGCAGAAACAGAGATGTTTGGAAAGGGTGACGTAGACACAAGCTCCTATCACATGACCATCTTCCAGCAGAGAACAACAGCATTAGCCTTGGCTGCAAGTAGAACGCAACATGGATAATTAATTGCTGACCCTGTTGCCTTTGCTACCAACTGTTGTGCAGTTCAATTCTCCATTGATTCAGAGGCAAAACGGCCATGTAGATGGAGAAAACTTCCTCAGCCACTCTTTTCAATTACAAACCTATTTCAGAATCATGAATGTTCTTTGGTCACATGAATCCTGTCTAAATGTGTTTGGATCAGATGGGGTTCGGCATGATTGGTGTGGGGCTGCGTGAGTGAAGAATTTGTAGGGGAGATGACATTAATATATAACACTATGAATGCTAGTTTGTAAACCCAAATAGTGAATGAAAAGACAACTCTCTAAAGAACCAGGCTCTCCAAACCTTCTGGCCTGAGACAGTATTTTAAAGCGCCATATTTTTTGTGACACTAAAATGACAGAGTTAAGCATGAGGGATCAATGCAGTGAGTTTGACAAGGAGCTGCGGAGAGTGAATCAGCTGCAGGTCCATCATTGGCTTTTCAAGTTCCTGAGCAAGACAGAGAAACTGAACTCATTACGTGCGAACGGTTGTTTTCAGCAGTTAACACAAAGAGGAGCTTTGCAGTGCAAACCGAAAGTTGTCTATTACAATAAACCAATATAGTATACTGAAAGTATTGTAAAATATTATGCGTTAATATCATAATATTGGTTGCTATTACTATGAAATAGAGTGTGTGACAAATCCTTTCGGTGTGTAGGCGATATGATGTCCTTACACCTTCTCCTCCTGCACCTGGTGTTATAAAATACTGTTGTTTGAATTATTCAACTCAAATGATTTGCAACACACCAAAGTCACTTTATTAATAATGGTATGTTGCAAGATATCCTTAGGTTGTAGATACTACATAGATAGTAGTGTACATACTTATACTTTGATCACTAAAAAGGCATGGACCAACACAAGTGACGTGACAATTGCGATAGATGCAACATTTTTGACATTCATTGACACATTTGAACACTGAAACTCACCTGGACAGACCTTACTACCCTAACCCCTTTTTGTGACTGTAAAAGTCCTGGTCATACCAAATTGTTCACTTTGACCTATAAATGAAAACATGACAAAGCTCATTGCTTTTATACAAGAGCTGGTAATTACATGCTTTACCACTAATGTGTAACTGCAATTGCTGACCTGTGTTTGTGACAGCCTGCGATTTACCTTTGACCAACACTGGTGTTTTCAAATTAGCTCACGTTTATGCTCCTGCGTCACATACAAGATTTGTTTGTGAAAATATCATGCTGAGGTTGCATTGTACACCTGGTCTGCAGTGTTGGCCAGATTGACACTCATCAGTAAATATGTGGCTCCACTTCTGGAGGTGGTCCACCACTTGGCAGCAGATAAAAAGTCATTTTTTACTTCCCTCGCAGTCGGAGATTAATTAAAATGCCTGCAAGCTGCGCCTGTTTCTCTTCATGATTTATCCATAACCCAAGACACAAAATAATCATAACAATTGTGCTTTCAAGGTGTAACTTTGAAAAATTCATGATTCATTGATTCAATTTCTGTCTTATTTCAAAGCCCAAGGTGCTCTTACGCAGTTTTGCTGAACCTGCAACTCCTAATAATGAAATTTCATTTTAGCTTCAGTGCTGACAGCATTATGTTGCGAGCATGTGTGTAAATGTATATATTCTGAATGTGTTTGGAGTTTTGCGTGGACATGGGTGTCCTTGTTTGAAGTCGGGTTCGATCCAACAATTAAAGAAACAAACATTCCATATGGGGGACGTGCTGATGGGGAGGAAAGCAGTGTTTTGCCGCACCAGGATCTTCAGATCTTATGGTCATGTGTGATTACAGCAGTGAGTTAAAACTGTAGAAAGAAGGCCGACACTGTGCATAAAGCAGCGAAATCCCAATCTCTCCAGACTTTTCTGCAGTCAGTTGAGATTACAGTCATCGCAGCCCACAGTGCATAAACAGCTTAATTTTAATGTCTGGATAAGCTTCTGACAATAGACCCTTTGTGTGGATAAATACAAGCTGCATATTCACAACAGCCTCTTTTGCCAGTGACCAAAAATACAATCATATGAAACTGCAAAGCTGCAGGTGACAGAGGCAGCAGCTTACCATGGACAAATAAAAGTGAGTGACCCGTTGGGGTGCTTTGTGTGCTGGCTGTGGTAGTGAGTGGTAAGGGCACAGCTCTTTGCTGCAGCAGCTGCAAGTCTCAGCACTTTGACTTGATGTAGCGATGGAGGACTGACGGGGAGGCCGCCCAGGCTGTTTGTTAGTGTAAGGCATCTGCTCTGTTTGTCAGAGAGGTGCCTCTGGCACTGCACCCGCACTTCTCCTACCAATGACAACACCACACTGTGTGGCACGGCAGCGGGTCACCTCTGCAGGGGCCTAGAGCGTCCAAATACACACTGAGATGAGGGGAGGGGGACAAATGGTTCTCACTGCAGCTCAAAGTGCTGTGATTCTAACCACATATACATATAACGACACTAAGAACAAAACTGCAATGAAAAGGAGTTGATTATACATCATTGTTTTGGTCCCTATCATAAGTGTAAAATGTGGAAACAATCGGAATTTTTGTATTTAATGATAAGGCAGATGGTTTTCCATCTTTTCTATCTTCAGACAACGATTAAGTATTGTCTGTGTATCTCAAACCTGATCCAGAGCACTTGTGTGTGCCATAGAGATCCAGTGTTGACAACTGGATTAAAAACACATGGCTAAGCCACAGTGTTACACTGGGCGACATATTTCGTCATTTTGAAAAATACGGTCACTGTAGCTTACTTATAAACAGCACCACAGGCAAATAACAGCGATCACTTTCACTGTCTCTGGAGAGGAGGCCTAGTTGCTGTGAGGCAGAGGACACGGAGCGTACTCAGTAACATAATGTTTTATATCTTGAGCTTTTCAGCTTGAGTAAAGTTATGCACACATGTCACCCAGCATTACTCTGTGGCTCATCCATGTGTTTTCAATCGTTTACGGACAACAATGGAGCTCTATGGTGCAGACAAATAAGTGAGATCAAGTTTTGGGAACACAGACAATTTTTGTTGGTGGGAAACAATCATTGTCATTTTGGTTTCACAGACAATACGAATAAACTATATCTCAGCCTTATCCTTTAAAGTAAATGAAAGTCTGACAATACCCTGACCAAAATAATTTGAGGTACAATGACAGCACAACTCCAGGAAGTATTACCACAAATATTAGATTTGACTGCCATGAAATAAAGTTCAGATGTTCAATGTCACTGGTGCACTCACTGTACAAGTCATTGAAACTCCTGGATGGTTTGAACTCAACATAACAATGACTTTTAAATAAATTTGACTTAGTGTATTACATAGTTCTGAAGCATGCAGTCAAATTTTTATTTTACTTAGGCTGAGGATTGCTCAGGTTGGCTGAAACAAAAAGGTAGGCTCAAGTAGTTTGTGCATGTGGCCCTGCAGTGTGACCAGCTAACCAGGTTAGTGTGTGATGTGTAAATGAGTAATAGACACAAGATGTGAGGAGCTGCAGAGAGCAAGAGCATCAGGGAGGGAAAGCCACAGTGAGACAACACTGGAGGTTTTTATCGATCCAGGCCTGATTGAGCTCCAGATTGTCTGATCTGATTTATTGACCGTGCACATCGTCAGAGTGAGTGGCAAGAGTGAGTGTAGTCACGCTGATCCCCACGAGCTCTGGTGCTACATCCCACTGGACGTTGAGCGGTTGTACATTCAGGGGATGAGACTGCGAGGCGGCATGTCAGAAAGTGGATGTCCGTCCGGCATCCCGGGGACACGCGGGGCATACCTAAGCCTGAACCTGAGCCTCTCACTGGAGGATTGAGAAAACTTCAGGGCCGTTCACGCTCCGCCGACTTCCTGTCTGCTTTCTCCGGAGCTGCTCTGTGATTGAGCGTGGCTGGAAGTGGAGACGGTGTGCATGTCTGGGCCACAGGAAACATTAAAATCTGGGTTTGTGCTGAGTTCATGTTTCTCGCCCAATACTTTTGATCAGCTATTCCTCTCCCTGTCTCCCCGTCTCCTCCTCACTTACATGTACCTGCCCACATATGTCAAGCTCAGACTGAGGAAAGCGTGTGTTTATTTTGCCCCTGAACTGATCCAAACAAGAAAAATATAGATCAGCTTTGTCTGCCCCTCACCAGTTTTGTTTTACACTCGCTAAATACTCAGTGGGAAAGAGCTACCTCATTAAGCAACCTCTGCAGTTCAAATTACAAATGAATGATAATTGTCTTCAAGATAAACACTAAATTATGCTAAAATAAGCATGGTGTGAGAGCGGGGGGGGGGGGGGGGTTTAATCTGCACCATTTAGGGAATCTGTGTGGTTTCCGAACATAGCATCAACGTCAGAGGCAGCGGTGGGAGGACTCCGGCAAACAGGCTGTGTGGCATGATGAAAATCCGAGCTGACTTAGTGTTAGAGACAAAGCTTTTATTCCCCCAGTATTTTACACAGGACAACCAACTAACATGCCTGCATGCGCCGGTCTGTGACATTGGGGCAGCATTGTGAATAAAATTACACCTGACTGCTCGCAGATATGTTCACCAGCTAGGGACATGATTAGTATCTGGCAGGATAGCCCTCAGCATATCACAACTACCCAAATAGTATATACACTTAATCATGCAATGCAGGGAAGCAGTAGATGTGTATGCATGGGAATGGTATAGAAAATAAGCAGCTATTTTCTGTCAGGTGGATGTCTTTATTATAATATTTATGAGGGGCTACAGAAGCATCTTTCCCATGAATAAGTGCAACTGACCAACTCTTGAAAATGAAGACTTTTCTCATCTGAAGCAGTTATTGTTGAGGAATTTTTGACCATCCTCACACGTCACTGTATATGCCACTATATATTATTTATATTTTATATTATATTATTTCTGTACAGGAGAATAGTGTCTGTCTAATTCCACAGATACTCCCTTCTCTCTCTATCAGTACCTAAGGTCAGGTTCTAGATAAAACGGCCAACCAACTGTGCACTGTGTCTACATTGAGGGACTTTCATGTCTAACTCAGATGTGCCAGACAGAGAGGCACCAACTTCAACTCTCACTAACCTCAACTCTTTTGCATATTTCACCATTTGCAAAACATAAGAAAACAATGTGATTTAGGAATGCATACTTTAGGCTTAACTATAAAATAGGATGCGAACACCCACATGTCACATAAAGAGACACAGCAATTCTAGCCTCTCATGGATGTGACGCAGAATGGATGACGCAAGTAGAGGAAGATATATGGGGATGCCGTGAGAGACATCTTCAGACTTGGGGGTAACAATTGCTCTTGTTAATCTGTTTGCATAAGTCTACATTAAAGTCTTCTGCATAAAGCATCAGCTGCTGCCTGAGTTCTCCTTTCAGAAGCTTGCATCTCTGAAACAAGCTTTACTGTGAAAGATGATTACTGAGCTTCTTCTCCAGCCTTCATCAAAAGCACATTTCGAGATGATCAGTCACTCGTCTTGTTGTCCGCATGCTGTTATACCCGTGGACAGATAACAAACATGTCAAAACAGTTTTGAAGTGGTGCACTCCAGCTGTAGCATAGTTTGTGATGTATCTCCTGTGGACATGATGGTGCCCCTTAAAGTCCATTTAGAGCCCCGTTCACATGGCTCTAAATGGTTTGAAGAAGTGGTCACCAGTTACTTCAATGGTATTGGACCGGCTGCAACACTTTTTACCCCCGAAACTCCAAGAGTGTTTTGTGGACTGAAACACTTCAGCATAGTAGTGAGTAGATAATAAGTAAATATTTAGTTTTTTGTTGTAAACTATCCCTTTATCACTAAGAGCTTAACTCTGTGTACCACTGGACTAGTCTCTGTAACACTGATATAAGGCAGCATCCCCCTTTAAGACTGGAGGTGATAGTAGGTGTGTGGCTGGTAGGTCAGTCCAGTCGCTCTTCTCTTGGTTTAATGTAGAAAGCACTTGAGGTTTATTTTAGGCGTCTCCCTGCCACTGCCCTTAAGATTGATAGTAACTCACAGCTAAATACAAAGTACAAAGAATCCCCTCTCTGTGTGATATTGGTTTAATATATAGCTACTGTCAATGTAGTAGCCAATCTATAATCAAACTACAGTTTATAATGGATAGCAAGGTTCCCAACTGCTAGTCAGACAGTTAATTAAACAATTTAAGGATTGCTCCATCATTCTCTTTCCTGTCCCTCGTATATGTTGCAGCTCCAAACTATAAAATAACACTCAAATTACAAGGTATCCTGGAATTGTCCTGGAATAATTTACAAAAAACATAAGATTAAAAGTTTGAATTCAGAAATTAGGAAAAGGAAAAACTAGCAGGATAAATATAGAAATGTTGGCATTCCTTACAAGGCCGTAAGCTCTTGCTAACATTTTGCATCATTGAGAACTCATTGTTTGTTTGAACTGCCTCCCTCTGAACTCTTCCTTCATGCCTTTCACCACCTCTCAGAGAGCAGGCACATTAAACAGAGCACTGCTTCTCTACCAATGTGTTGAGTTACACTGATGTAGAGGAGCCTGTTTTACAAAGTCAACTCCTCGAGCGACATTCACTGAAGCCATTGCACGCACACGTCCTATCATTACATGCATGTGTTCAAAGCATTCAAGAATGTCTTTGAGCAAAGTTCTACATCAACTCCAGCTCTGAGGGTGTTGTGCTCGCTGGGCGACCCTGACCTCCTTGTGCAAGGGAAGTGAGAGTTTCCCCACAGGGATCAATAAATTATCACATCACACTGCATCTAACATGCTTAACAGGCAATTTGCCTTGGAACTCTCTGCCTGTACGCCTCCTGACCTTGAGCCAATTTTGCTTTCTTTTCAATTTGGATGACAATAGAGTGCATCTAATGATTAGCAAAAAGATCTGGGAACGTGGCGACGTGACTGGTTACATCAGACAATTAATTAGCAAAAAGGTGAATGGTGAAACCATATTATATATATTATAACAAACATAATTATATTATAACAACAATTATATCATAATTTCAAAGTCTCAGGAGTTGTTATTCACGCTGGCATAATAAAAATCACATGACTGGTTCATGATGTCATAGTGAAAAACAATCAAAAAGTTGTAAAAAAAGTATCTGGTCATATATGAAATGGTAATGGAGGAATTATTTGTCGATACAACAGGTTTCTTGTATGATTACGCCCTCTGAGCAGCAGTACCTCTTCATCCTCTCAATTTGGACTGATGGCCAATGGGAGAGTGAATCACTGCCGCAGATCGGTATTACAAGACTGATTGGCCTGCTGGTTAGCATGCTAACTGGCCAAACAAGATTTAATGTTAGCTTTTCTTTCCACCACTTGAGACAGCTCTTTGTGAGTAAAGAAAGGAAGCTTGATGCAAGACCTGTTAATGATAATGTAGGCTATGTAGCATTTTTTTTTCATCCTGGGCCCAATATTTGTAAATGAATGGTAATTCCTTTAATCGGTCAATCCTCTCCACCGGCAGCGATCACACAGTGGCAGAGGCTACAACAAAATCGTATGGGGCAATGACAATCCACAAAATGTCCACTGAAAGTGCTTTTTCACCAATAAAAGTCACACACGACTTGCTCAGTGTTGCCTCTCTCTCTATTGAATTTGTATGTGCTCTTCATTCGCATACACCGGTTTAAACCAGTAGGAAAGACCATCGCAACTCTCTAATTAATGGTTCCACCGTCATCTTCCTGCAACAGCCAAAGTCCCACAAGACTTGGAGTGAGACCAAAAGTACAAAAAGCTCTTTTAGATGACGTTTAGTGGACCGTCACAGTTGGCCCATAAGATAACATCGAGTCACTGCTGCTGTGTCGTGACTGCTAGCAGACACAATCAACTGGACCAATTCCAAAAGTTTTTGTAAGTAGCATTCATTTACACACCAACATTTATAACCATAGGGCCCAGGTTGAAACATCCTGGAATTCCCCTTTAACTCTGACCTTTTGTGATCCTGCTACTTGAGTTGTGTTTTCCTTAACAGTGAGGGAATATTACTGACATTTTAAAATAGCTTACTATCGAGTTTTATACCAAACAAGAGACGGTTGCAAGAAGAAACTATGTGTTTGTGTTTGCATCTGTCAGGAGGAAAAGGTTAAGTAGTGTTTCATTGTTTAAAAGCTGCACAACCTGAAAGGAAGAGAGTAAGAGGTTGGGGGGGGAACCATGTGTTGACAAAGTGTCTTTAACACAGTAGACTGCCGTGAGAGTCCACTTTTCATACCAAGAGTCAGTTTCAACCCAAAATGACAAACCTCCCAAACCCTAACTTGATGCTCCTATATCAAGATCAAGGTCTTCTCACATCGCAGCCATTATACTTTGATGAGTAAAGTGTTATCATAACTGACCGGACAGAATGTCTAAGTATATGTGCAAGTTTACAAGCCTCAGCCTGCCTGTCTCCCCCATGCTGGTTTCATTAGACACATTTCATCACAGTGATATCACAAACTCCTTGACCTCCTTGACCTTGCAATCTCCAACAGCCTGAAAGCAAACCCACCGCACAAAAAAACTCTGAAACAGGAATGATTAAAGCCGAATTGTTCAAAGCAGGATTACTGAAAAACAAATAACTTTTGTGTGACTGCGATTTATCGTACGTCATTATTACATTGTGTGTTCTTAACTTTCTACTAGACTCTGATATTTTGAAATTCTAAACCAGAGGGTGAAAAAAAAAAAAAACACACACATCGGGTCTTGTGGTCATTTATTTCAGAATATTTTTAAGCGTCTTACTCTGCCCAGAGCCAAAACCTCCTCATGTTTTCCCACTCTGATAGTGCTCCACACACAGCAATGTTAAAAAGGTTGGAGGGAAACAATAGGCTCAGAGAAAAGGTAAAGTCTTTCTGTTGTCACCAAAGGGACCAACTACAGTGTTTGATTTCAGCTTGATAGGTGATCCCTCTGAGGTACGCAATTAATATCTAACTTGATAGGCTGGGGTGGCAAGCTTGGAGCAAAGTGAGGACGTACTACAATAGAAGCAATTTAAACGTGCAAAACGAAACTATTGAAAGGCGCAGATCATAAGTCATCTATGGGGCATTGAAAGAGCTGGGGTGCTGGGCCACACACTCAACATTCAATTAAAAAATTTCCCATTTTATCCCCACCCCCGTATCTATTGCCCTTTGTGAAGCAGCAATGTTCATATCCATTTCTCATACGTGAAGTGCAGCTGCATATTGGCTCAGTGCAGGGTGTTCACTGGCTGCCAGATTCAATTAGGGAACTTACATTGTTTGCAAATAAGAGTAACACTTGTAATTCCCCTTTAATTGATTATTCATCCCTCACTGACCTCTCACCCCTTCTTTCCTGTCAACTTCTCGCACCATCTCCTCCAAATTATTCTTGGAAACTACCCCGGTGAGTCGGACATTTTGCCCTCTCCATGCCCAAGACAACATTCCAGTGAAAGAAGGATACTGTATTCCAGCGTTCAGGTTTCAACCAAGGCAGAGCCGGAGAGAAATGGGCACATATGCACACAAAGCATGTCGCACAGGCAGTTATTGAAAAATGTTTCACATTCTTTTCTTGTCAAAAGATTCTTCAAACACATTCTTTAGTGTCAAACATCACAGAGCACAGAGGTAGCTCTAGAGTATAAGCCATGCATGCAGATAGTATTGGTTGATTTGTCAATTATTTTGTCTCTTTGATTTTTGACTGTCAGTTTGTGAGGGCAGCCCCGTAATGAATTAAAAAAAAACGTAGATTTAGTATCTGAAACTTATCACACAGGTCAGTGTCATGTCCAATAAAGAACACCAAAACCAAAATCCTATTCTACTACATTGTTTTGGAATGAGAGCAGAAATTAAAGATATCTCAAACCTGCCCAATTAAAACCGAAACTACTACTTTCATGCTCATTCTGGATAAAGTGGCCCTTTGTTCTACTTGTGCAACACCTCTGAAGTATTTTTCCACTTTAAAAATCTGAACTCCAACACAGAACTGTAATTTAAATTAAGCAGTGAAGTGACCACAGGTTTAGAACGCAGAGGGAGAGGAGCCTGTAGCTGAGTCGGTCGCATTCAACACAGCAGATAATTGAGAACTTCTCTCATTTTTCAAGCCAGATGAATTCAACATGGACGGGGGGGGGGGTTGCCGAAATGAACAGATTAGAGCTGTCATTCTATCTCCGATTTCTTGCAACTAATTTGCAATCATGGCGCTGGGTCAATATTTGCATTGGCTGATATATTCTTTTCTCCTCTCCTTCCCTCTTTGTTAGACTGTCAGAAGCTGATGTCTTTGTCAGGGACGCTCCTGAATAGCTTCGGGATCTGGCTTTGCCTCCGCTCCGGCTAGGTTGCTTTAAATGCGATCTCAGATATAATTATGGAAAAACCGAAAGGATGTCATCAGCTTCAGTGGAGATAATTGATACAGGCTGTTCCAAAGAGGCATTATCTTGTCATGTGGGCTGAGTAGTGTTACCTTTTTAGTTCTCCAAAAGGTAGCATACGGGGATGTATTTACACTACATGGAAAGTCCATTTCACCACCTTTCTAAATATATATATTTGTACAATTTTTTTGAAAATTCATGGGCTTTTACTGAGAGCGGGAATTACGGCTTTGTGAGTGATTCCTCCTTTATCTCTTGTGACTTCCTACAAGTCCAAGACCATAAACATTTTTGCAGCTACTCTGTGAATCTAACAACCCTTCTCGCTCTGCCGCAGATCTAAAGATATCCAGGGGCCATCATCCAAATCCCAGCCCCCCACCCCCACCCCTGAAAAACCTAGTGGAACAACACAGAGAGGGCCCTGAAACATGCCATCAGATAGGTTTGAGAGATATCCAACTATCATGGACCCACTTGGAAGAGGTTGTCGCAGAGGATGAGCACATTTAGGGTTTCAGATAGGCGGGGAAGTGGGGGACATTAGTGTGAAAGACAGGCAGGGTAGCTTTCACGTTGTATGAGGCGAGTGGTGCACCTCTCAAATGGAGCACAGGGGACAGTGATGACTGGACCAGTGGCATGGGGTGGGAACTTCTTTGCATTGGGGATGTGAGGGGTGGGATTATGAGGGAGACAATGGGAGGCTGGGGAGAGGCCGGTCTGACACATGGGTGGGAAGCGCTCAGTGCACGAATCAGCTGAAGATAGGCTGGATTGATGCATTTGTTTTGTATTTACAGGAAAATCAAACCCTGAAACCCCTGAATGGTATTGCATTATGTTGAGGGATGATTCTATTATTTTGTATATCCGAAGCGCATCTTTGTAAAATGCAATACAGCTGAACAGCACCACACAATACATCCTGCTGACTGATTGTACAGGTGAATCAACAACTCTCAAGCACAGTTTCAATAAAAAACTGAAAACTGCCATTGTAATGAAGGAGGATTTATTTGCTAAACTTTTGGATTAGACATGTGGTTGTATTTAATTAATTGAGTGACAGCTAGAAATAAATAAACAAATTGCTTTTATAAACATTCAAATTTAGATAAAGGCAGTGGACTGAATGACATGCTATTAAGCAAGGTTGTGTCTTAGGGCTCAGTGATTTGTCTTATTACCAGTTTATTTTGTAGGATTATGGGATGGTATCTACATTTTCAGTGGTTTTGAGATGGATTACAAATAGAGCAGTCACACTGAGAACTAATTGCAGGACGCAAAGGCATTATTCAAGTTAGAAGACTTGCTTTGTTTTAACTATTTGAGTACATGGTCTAAAGAGCATGACGCAAGTGCATGTGGGATGTGTCTAATCCACTTTTGTTAGTTTAATGTCGAAAAAAGTTTACTGCACCATGCACATGGTTTCTTTGCCATTGCTATTATAGGGTATTATTGCTATCAGAAGGATTCACAGCCAGCGAGTGGGCTTTTCCAACACGCAATATCTCAGGGTGAAAACGCGGTGCCATGCACATAGATGCACATAGATCGACGAAGATGTCAACTTGGAAAGATAGGACTCGAGAGCTTTTGGTGAGAAGAGCCGAGGCAGGAATCGTTGTGGTATAAACAAAAACATCTAGTCTCCACAGCAGAGTCAATAGATTATTTCTTGCCTCCTGCATGTGATAACAACCCTCACCTGGACACTCCAGACTAGAGAACGCGTCTGGATCGCAATGCACCATTTTCTTTTCAAACATTGTGGACGGAATACAGAAAACTGCATGGTCAGCTGGTCTGAGAAAAGCAAAGTCCTGCTGCTTTGTGCTGGAGAGATGGATTGCTTTGGATATTTGGGCAGTTACAACAAAGCAGCATCAGGACGCCTCTATTTTTCCCAGGAGACATGTTGACATGTCCCAGTTGGAAAAGCACAGGTGTAAATGATGGAATGAATGATGGCTGAATTCCATTCAGCTGCTTCAGTTTCAAGGTCCTGGTGTCGATCATGCTGGCCTCCTGTCACACTGTCACATCGGCATGGAGCCATCATCCAACCTGTGCCTCTCCAGCGGCAAAAAGTCAAAAGGTCACAGGTTTTCATCCACACACAAAAAGTAAAACATTTTCTCACTCAGCTTCTGTCTGATTTCTTCCTGCCAAGAAATGTCATGTGACACATGGGTTACAAGTTATCTGTCAACACAGAATCTGTCCTTCGTTTCAAAGGTAGGAAAATGACTCAACACTTACAATTCCGTGTCTGTCAATAAATAACCAACTTCAAGGTTTCAGAAGCTTCGATTGTGCAACATTTCATTATACTATAGTTATCTTGTTTGTTAACACCTCTGAATGTCTGATTCCAAGGAATTTCACAGGGTTAACAATAATCCAACAGGTCCTGCATGGTCTCAAAAAGCAAATGTAATTAAAAACTAAAACTGTTTCAAGTTGGACAGTGTAACACCAGATGCGGACATGAGATGCTACCATAGTAATAGCAGCTTTTTCTACCAGATTAGTCAATGCAACCACGTTTGCAAAAAAAACAATGATCATTGTCTTTATTCTAATATATTTAATATCTTAACGCTTTTATAATGCACAATCGTTTAATCTTGATATAGATTTTCATAGGTCATTAAATATCCGTGTAATATAGAAAAGAACAAATGTGTGGTTTCACCTCTTTTCCACTTTGCATGCATTAACACTGTTTGGGTCTGAAACTGAGCTCACCCACGCCCGGTAGCAAGGATTCTTTTTTTCGTTGGAACACAGCAGCCCACAGATGCTCCCCAAAGAGCCGGATAAGCTCCTCTACCACAGAAGACATAAGCACCCACTTGAATCTTCCTGTACTTGGAGAGGAGAATGCAAATGAGCGGGCTGTTTCCTGTAAATAAACAAGAGCTGAATAAACCCTCCCAATTCATCATTGCATTCAGAAAGCTCACCTCCGCTGCCTAATGAGCTGGCTAATTTGCCTCAGATTTAGTTTTACAAGCTGCAGCCGCATTTGTGTTTATCTGATAGCACTTGTTTGGATAGGGAGGGGGGGCTGTGGTGTGAGAGGAGGCTGATCATCATTCTACACCAGCTGGAGACCAGTAGCCGCTGGACAAACCTCCCCGCTCCTCATCCACCCTCCTCAGCAGCGTTGTCCAACTGCGAGCCGTATATCCGCCGGCTCTCTGCCGACGTGGAAGGCAGTCATTATGAGAACAAGTGATTTCTCTTTCAGTCCGGTTCATGGGTCAATTGCTCTCTCCCTTTCTGTTTCATGGCAGAGTTGGTGGGATTGAAGCTCTCCTCTAACCTGAGCTCCCCGTTCCCACGCATTCTTCGGGGCTATTGAATCCTCTGGAGCCTCACAGTTTGCACTTGTGCTTTTGCAGCATCGTGTTTTACTTTATTGATCCTAACGAGGCAGCGTTTTGTGTCATCCGAACAGGCCGGGCGCCCTTTCCGCCTGGATTTATGTGGCCTGCCCTCAGTGAAAATCCTCTCCCAGTAAAATCTTTAACACCCCTCGCTGTCCTCTTATTGAATAACTGTCAGCTGTCTTTTGATGACAGAGTTTACTCCTCTCTGTAGCCGCAGAGGTCTCATCACACACAGCCTCAATGAAGACGAATACATAACTACTCATAAAAAAACCTGACCCTGTCTGTTTGTGTATAGTAAATATGACAGAGCATAATGCTGTTTTAATGAGAGCTTGGCCCACTCGGCAGGCCAGGATTTGTCGTCCTTCTCCGGAAGTCCAAAATAAAATGTTTACGGCCAGTATGTTTCCACCAACAGATGGTTCGCTCAATTTTTTACAGGAATTTTTGTGTCACTGCTCTTTTTGATTTGAAATGATACAAACAGAAACAAAAGCCGCTGTAGAGAAAAGATCGGAGTTATACACTTGGTAAATAAAGCAGCAGTCAATGTTAATATAACGTGAGCTGCCTTGTCTGTAGGCCTCGCGCTATAGAAATCAATTAAAAGGATTAAATGTTTACTGCAGATTTTTTCATAAACAAGCTGTTACAGTAAGAATGAAGCCGTGCATGCAAATAAAGCTCTCAGCTCCATAAAATAAATCCACAGGATGCCTTCCATTTAAAAGTTTTATCCTTTTCTATTGCTCACACGCAATCAATTTTGTTGTGGAGCTTTATGCACTAAGATGTGACTGTAATTATTAGATCAAATTTAGAGTTAATCTTTTATATTTTATATTCAGTGTACATTTTTTTCTGAGGCATTATCTTAAACGAAAGGTCTATTGCAGTTAATACTTTTGGGAACTAAAAAATTCAAGAACCATTGTCCTACAAGGCTTTCAGAGTTAAATAGTACTAAGTATTGCAACCCCCCCACCCCCCCATATTGATTTCTTAGGAAAGGAATAGAGTGGCTAAAACCCCCACCCACACCCATGTGGGAGGCCACTCAGTTAATCACACATGAATCCTGTTATTGTATTGGTTTTAAGGTGGTGTCCTCTGCATCCTATTTATACCCATTTACATGGATCACATGGAGATGGCGTCGGACAGCGCCCATTAGGAAAAAAAGAAACATAAAGGACTTTGCAGTTGATTTCATATGATAACAAATTTAATTGTAATTTATACTGAAATGATTACAAATTGAAACTAATCACTTTTGACATATAAATTATGACCGATTATTATCACAATCTCAGGATAAGTGAAATTCAGATTTTGTCTTAGTCCTTCTTGTCTTCACCAGACTGTCCACATTTAGTTAAATCTGCAAATCAGTGATCTGGTGTAAGTTGTTGTTGACTCTGGTAAAGTAACTCTCTTTTACACCATGTAGAGACACTCTGTTACTGCTTCAACACAAAATAAATGATTTGATGAAGCTATAACACACATATCACCACAGGGTAATCAGCTCCTCCAACATGACGTTATGTTTCCACTCTGGCTGAACAAGAATTTGACTTTTGTATATTATTGCATTGCAGAATCTGTGTAAGGTTTATATCCTCTACTCAGCTATTAACAATCAATGTGAGGTAATAATTCATTCTTAATTTATCAGCAGGACCTGATTTGGAAAGCATTACAAAAATCCCCTTGACCTTTACCCTTCATTTGATTTGAAGCCAATGTTCATTGCAGTGATTTAACAATACAAAAAAAGGATGCAATGCTAAATGCTCAAACAGTTTGAGCTGGTGCTTGCTAGATAGTCTGTCTATGGTCTGGTAGAATTGATTTCAACTAGTTATTCGAAGCTATAAAAACAATGTAAGACGTCCTTATTGAAAGCTGAGAATGACTCGAGATACCTTGATTCTGCAGCTATAATCACTTCTGTAGACAGCGAAAGATGCCATATCTGGGATATTTTGAGTGAAATTGTAGAGACCCACTGACCATCTATGTATATAGTCATAAATATAAGGCATGGAATTATATGTGGTTAAAATATAGTGAGTTGCGTTGGTTATTTCATTTGATCATCTCTATCCTGTTTGCTCTCAGACTGTCTTAGAGGTGATAAATGTAAGTTTTAATTTGTAATCTTAGCATTAATAGCAGTTTACTAAGCAGTTTTGCAGAGTCGTGAGTTCATTGTGAGTTCAGCATCACACTTCGTTGAACTGGCCAAGTTATTTTGTGATAATGAGTAACTGTGGTCTCCAGTCTGCTCTGAAGAAGTCGCACTGCTCAGAGGACATGTTAGAACATTTTGTCTTGACAATGCAACCATTGGCGACGGGCCATTATAACCACCACCGGCAGATAGTGACAGCCCCTTTAAAGACAGGATCTCTCTGTCTCCATAAACATGAACCACATGCACTAATTCTAATGCTCATGATGTGACTTCATGTGACTGAGGGAAGTGTAATGTAAGCAGTGATCCAGGACTTTGTTTACTGTAAGAACTGGATATTGACGATAGTTATTTCTATTCTATGCATGAAGGAGTCGTTCACACAGTGCCTGCAGCAACATGACATGTTTCCCTGCTGCTGACATTTCTGCTGCCAGCGTCTCTCAAACAGATGCTTTTTTCTAGTATTATATGTAAAATTTAAATGGTGTTTCTGCTGAGTTTGAGTAAGAGCAACAGAAATAAAAACAGGAAATAAAAAACGGTTACAGGCTGTAATGATGTGGATGACCGGTGCACACTGAATGTCAATAAAACACATTTCAGGCGGTCTTCCATTTAACAGCTTCACTAATATGACATTTTGGCGCTAGCTGTTCTTATACACCCTGCCGCAATGATGCCTGTAAATGGGAATATAACTTTTACTGAGGCAAATATATGATGTGGCTATACATAGTCAAGTGGACCAGGAAATACTGATGCAGGATAGGACGCTTTGCACACATTTCTGAGCTGTGAAATACCCCAATGCCTTGTTATAGGTACTTAAAATTTGTCTGACATCATCAGCACAATCATCCAATCCACAAAATGATCTGAAAACACCTCACACGGATTCAGTCAGTATGCGGTTGTTTAGTAATTTATCTATAATTATTTTTGTATTTGTAAGTATATTTTAGCTACATATGTTTCTGCATTTCATTTCCTCTTTATAATGAAGATTTATATGTTTTAAATTTCATTTATCACAACAAATCACATGCATGCATTAATGTAAAGACATAAGTCAGAATTGCATTGGGCCATGATGCATCACATGATGAATGTGCCGAAAGGAATTTGAAATTGGTTTGAAGTGTCTTTGTTGAAAAATGTATGGACCATAAGAGCATATTGTGCCCTGTTGTATTATGTGTAAGGTCTAGGTGGAAATAAAATTAAATGTGCATAGCTTTTTTAATAAAATGGGATTTACAGTTGTTGACAACAATCTGGTGGTGTTACTATGCAAAAATACATGTGATTTTTGTATTTGTTAAGAGCAAATGATCTATTATCTATTCCCAGATAAATCTCACAAGAGCGCTGATATATACCCTTCAACATGCTGTTTATACACCAGTCAGGCCATACCAACGCTAAATATTGTGTATCTTCTTGGTTGCAAAAGTTAATTTATAACTACATTATATGATGTTTTTTTTCTTACTCTGTAGAATCTATAGATAGAAACAGTAATATTCCCACCAGGTTTCATTAATGTCCATCCATGTGCTTTGGAGTTATATTGTACACACACACACACACACACACACACACATGGCTGTGCTTGTGTGCAGAGAAATAATATTATAATATATATGATATTTGAGTCCATTTACACCACTACACTATCATTCTCCCATTCTAGAATCTGAACGAGAGAAAGCAAAGAAAAGATACAAAAAAATAGAAACAAATAGACAAACGTTCCCTCCCCCACTTCCTGTGTGTTTTGTCTCAAAAGGACTTCAGAGTCATGCTCACCACTTTGAAGTGTGTTGTTTACTCATGAGATCCATCTCGCTTAATACTGCAACACGTGATGTGCTGTAAGTTTAGACCACCCTTTACATAAAAGTGAGACTCACACAGCTGAGTCCTTACTCTCTGACCCTCTCAGACACAAGTGTTTTTATTTTTTCACAAGGACAAAAAGCAACCGGAGCTGGTCGGACTGGATCTCCAGTATTAGGGCCCATGTGGGAGTAGCCGCTGTGCTCCATGTTATTTGAAATCATGCGCCATCATTCAATGGACACAACAAGGTGAGAGGCCCCACAGACCCCCGAGGTGAGTCATAGGACAATAATTTAGCGCATTGTTTCTCCTCTCTTTCTTCTGCTTTCGTCTTCTCTTGCTGGGTGAGGAGGTCAGCGCCGTTTATTACCTCATCGCGTCCCTGTTCCCCCCCCACCTCTTCCCCTCCGCCCAGCACTGGCCCTCACTTCTGAAGGCATTTGTATAAACACAGCTGCGTTGTTGACTTTAAAGCCTGTTGCGCCTTTGAGACCCCCCCCCCCCCCACCCCCACAAACACACACACACAACAAACACTTCCACTCTCTGGACTATTGGAGGGGCTGCCCTGTCCCCAGCCCCCCCCCCCCCCCCCCCCCTCCTCAGTAGGAGTACACATGTACTCTGCCAAACAAAAGCCAATCATTAAAGTTGCGTCAGTCCCCCGAACGGTAACAGGATCTCCTTGAAGCTCAGGTGCGACAAGTCACACTGTGATATAGCATCAACAAGCGAGGATGAGCTTCGCTTCTGAGAGAGAGACGGGCAATTCGCACAATAGGTGCATGACTGATAGCAAACTGCAACCTGTGCACACTGGAGGCTTCAAGGGAGGGGGACACTTTCACTCACGGTTGATAAAGGAAGCAGGAGGCTCATGAAAGGACTTTTTCTAAACAGACCTGTTTTTCACACTGTGTGTAATGAAACAGAAACTTAAAGGACTGTTCTGCTGCTGAATGACGAGTGCGGGTAAAAAAAGTCAACTCCTGGACACTCTGTATTTTGTGCATACAATGTGACCTTGCACATATTTTAAAAAGCTTGGGTTTTATACAGCTCCAGCGAGTGCCTGGTGAAGGTCACTCTCAAATACAAATAGATACGTGTTTTTTGAATAGATCTGACGAGGAGGAACAAAGAAAATAAACTTTCTTTTCAACTTTGGATGTACAAGCACATCCTTGCCCTCCAGTCTATTGGACAACACAATGCATGGCGAGATGCCACTAGGAGTTAAGGAGATGTATTTTTGTTTCAATTAGTGATAACCCTTAACCCTAGTGATTCAAGTGTATGCAGCAAGACCTTTGAGAAATTGCTGGATGGTTTACTTGTTTATTTAGAAGGATCCCCAGCTCTACCCTAAGACAGAGCTACTTTTAGTGGGGTCCACATTTAAAACATACATACAGATATCAAACATTTAAAACATACATTACCATACCAATATCAAACATTTAAAACAAACATTAAATTACAAATATCAAAAGTACATAAAAATAATGATCATACAATATTACAAACCATGTAAGAGAATACTACACATTTGGTGGATGATGACATCACCGAAATCATTTCAAACCCATAATCTGGGGGCAACGTGCTGCAGAAGTGCGCAAACCGTCTCCAGAAATCCACAGCTCGGATTTTTCCGCCTTATTAATTAATAACATCCCAGGAAGCCAGAGGCATTAAGCAGATTGTGGGGGCAGCAAGCTCCAGAGGCATGCGTGTAACCCAACACACCCCAACCGGATCTGAGCTTTCGGCGTCTGGCTGCAGAAACAGGGAAATGTGCTCAGTTGAGTTAAAAAACAAACCGGAATTTGACGGTTCTCTGTATTCTCATATTTGGTTTAGACAGAGCCCAGGTGATTGATGTGGCAGCAAACCTGACCAAGGGAGGCTGCGTGTTGTGTTGATGGTCTGCTTCACTCCATAATCAGGTGGAGGGTGTGTATGTGACTGATTCGTCCACTTTGCCATGCCTTCCACCAATGCATGTGCATGTGTGTTTCTCAGGGTCCTGCTACTGCTTCGGATTACCTGGCTGGTTTAGGAAAATGTTCGCCAGTTTGTGTTTTTGTTCCCGTTGGCACATTCCCTTCCTGTGCAGCAAAGACAGATCGCTCCATCTATAATATTCAAATCAGTTCCAGAAAAAAAGTGGGGAAAAAAACAAATGCTGCGGTGGGAAACTGAAAATAAAAAATCTATTTGATTTGGAATTGGGTCTGCAGCTCTGTATGCACACCGCCGACAACCCTGTCTTTGTGGACTGATATTTTATTCAGAGCCCGCCGACACATTGCAAAGACATTTGGGAGAAATGATACATGTCTTTTTCACTGCAGTAGGTATGAATCTGTTGTGTGGCTGCCGTGTAAATCATGACTCCTCTCCTGAGTGAAAGGAGCTCTCCCACTGCTATCAGGAGGTGTCACTGTATTTTACTCCCATCATTATTATTTCTTAGCTCAATTTTGTATGAATGCAAAAGAGCAGCACTTTTTTTTAACCTGCTGCTGCTGGATGGATAATAAAAAAAAAAGAAGTTGCTACTTTGATTTTAAAAATGAACAAGTAGCAGGAGATTAGATGTAAAATCACAGTAGTTAAAGAGATTAAGAAGACCAGCCGTCACTCCCTCGAGGACATGCTAAAAGGAGTGTGTTGACGAAACTGCACTTATAATGGCCGCCCAGGTTTCCGCGTTGTAACCATTACATTCTTTACAGCATCAAACCTCACACTGTCAGCGCTCCCAGTACATGATCCATCATCAGTGTCGACAGCTGCCAGAGCAGAAAGTCTCTCAATCCACCATTAAGATACTTGTTAGGAGTATATATGATCTCAAGAGCAGTGAAAAGGTGTGAGAGTAATTGCACACCATTTTTATTGATGTATGTGGGATTTAATCAGGTTGAGTTAAAAGTAAATCTTTTATTCAAGAGACCTGAAGAAATGCGAAAATAGTATTTCTGTTTTGATTGCATTGGGGATGGAACATTGACAAAACAAAGAACATGTCAACAAATTTGAACTCAAAGATGTTTTTTTGTGATTTAATTAAGTTCTAAACACACCTGAGTGACTTACTTTCCAGTAAGTATGGTTTTAGTTGGTAATTTAATGCTATACAAATTTGTTAAAACATCATCATGATTGACAGCTGAGACTGACTCACGATTGGTCGAGCGATTGTATCATATCGCTACTGCAGCTCCATCCTCTGGTCGCTTCAGCACCGACTATGGCCCCAAATGTGCAAGATGACCGCATTTGTGTCCGTAGTGGGCGAATGTGCAGTCTATGGTCAGGCCATGGTTCGCTTAGCCTAAAATGCTGAAAGTCATTGATGTAGCTAGTAAGTCATCCATTCACAAACAGGAATGTAAATGGAAGTGATGACATGTAAATAGTTATTGGATAAAGCAAAAAAAAAGGTGCAGTGACTGTACATAATTTAAAAGAGTGTTCACAGTGGGGATGGTGGTTCAATCCCAGTCGCCCCCATCCTACAGCAAAATGCCCACATTGAATTGCCCCTGAAGGCTTTGCTGCTAGTGTGTAATTAATGTGTGATTTATATTGATGTGCTGTGTACTGCATATAGATCCTATGTACGAGTGAGTGTTTATATAAAAGATATGACTGTTGTATAAGTCGAACTTCTGAATGAATAGAAGACAACAAAAAAAATTGGCCCATTATATACCTGTCTCATCTTTTTCATAAATAAGTATTCAAATTCATATCATATATTATATTGTACTGCAGTGACTTTTTCCTTTTTAGTCCGTCTTACGCTATTCTACCTCGTTTGTTTCTTCAATTTTATTTCAGTCTTTTTAAATTTGATGAATGACTTTACAAATAGCCTTGTGTTACTTTTGAATGGTGTTATGTGTGTTGATGAAAATCACTGAGTTGCCTTGCTTTGTAAATAACTTCTCTGTGATTCGGTGATGAAGGCGAATGTTTTGGATCTCACTGTCCCTTTTCTTTATGCTAAGCTAAACTATAAGCTAAGCTATGCTAATCATGTCCTAACTCCAGTTCCATATTTTAACACATGAGATTGATGTCATTCATCTTATCTCAGTCTCTGAGAGAAAGTGAATTAGCATATTTCTAAAAAGGTTGAATTAAACCTTCATGCTTAACTCGACCAAAGTATCAAGCAGCTCTGACTTCATAAATATGAATATAACTGACAGTGTGTCTCAATGCCATATAAGATTATTATAATAAAGCAAAAGCTACATCCTAACATTGTGTCACTGATATCAACCAATCTGCTGTTTCAGAGCTTTCAGTTTTAATTTCAAAATTATTTTAAATTAGATATTTTATCTTCCTGTGGCCTTCGCTCCACTATCCAGCACGTTATCACTTTTTCCAGCTGTGAGGACGTCGTCTGTTTCAACTTTGTGATCTAATGGTTTCAGCCTGAATGTCCTTGATCTTGTACTTGAAGTGTGAAAACACTAAAAGCTTAAAATAAAGACTCAATATATTTCTATATATTATGTGTAGGGAACAATGTTTTCAGCTAAGATTTTAACAAATAAATAAGTTAATGTTTGAATAAAAAAATGTGGCAAAAAAAATGATAGGGCCATTTACTCTCATACCCTGTGTCTTTCTCCTCTGAAACTTCCGAGGCCATAAAGAATCAACATGTATCACCTTCCATAGCGGGCTGATACGGTATCGGGTGTGATATCGGAGTCAGCAGCGTTTCCACTCAGATGGAATATTTAACATGTTTGATGTATGGTGGGCACCCATGTCTGTGCTTGTTTCCCCCAGCATAAATAAATCCTGGTACAGGGATCTTATTTGAGGGGAAACAGAGATCTGCTCCCGAGATCATTGGCAGGGTCTCCTGGGTCTGGCCGCGGTGGCCTGCAGGAAGGGGGCCTGGCATTGCGGCCGTAATGACCAAACACAGTGCTGATTGGACATCTTGCATGCATTAAGGCGGGTTAGATGATGCACTGTGTCCTTCAGCCCGGGAGATCCGATAACAAAGCCGAGCTGTATGGGGTAAGGCGATCCCGGCACAGGGCCACGGCTGCAGGCGGCTGCCTCTGCTCCCAAAGAAACACCTCTCTGTTCCACTGCCATGAAAGAAGAGACCTTGAGATGAACACAATAAACAGTCACATATGGATGCAGATATGTGGAGAGCATACACAGGGACAGGCCGAGAGCTGCTTCTAAAAGGCCACTTCATACAACAAGCTAAACAATCAGTTACATCAAAAAATATTTTGGTATTTTCAAATCAGTAAAGTTTTATCTCTTACTTTTTTCCTCAATATAGCTTTACACATATCTAGGACACAAACACATATCCTTTTTATGTCCCTGTAAATTTGCTGAGCCAAAAAAGTATTGTATTTTTGCCCAAAATGTTGAAAGAGTGACAATAATAATTACAATAATGGTCCTAAAGCTGATTCCTTAACTGTTTTGAGTCTGTGGAAAATAAAAATTAGCTGGATAAAACACCATTCAATTAGAATAACTGGTCCTGTTCACCCATAGACCCTGAACGTGGATCTTGATTGCTCCATCCATTAGAGCAAACCTCCATGTGTCCCCAGTGACTGCTGCTGATCGGATCTCACTTCCCTGCTCTATTTGCAAATAAACACAGACATAATTTCTGTTTGTACAGAACAGACGTGTTGATAGAATGCACTTCCTGTCTGCACAGTCTTGTCTGCTTGAAATGAAAGAGAAAGTCTCAGAACAATACAGAGTGGGTCAACTCTTGGCCTGTTCTTGGCAAACCAAGCTGTTTCAAATCCTCAAAATATTTCTCCTGCACCTTTTCCAGTGAAATGGAATGGGTTCCATTCTGGTCCATGCAACTCATTATGAGCATTTCTCCCCAAAATACATTAAAATATGTTCTAAACTGGAATAAAAACATCTAGGATTTTCTTTGACCTCAAATCCAAACAATGACGATACCAGCAGGCTATGGAGGACCATACATGACATAAGTAAAAATAAATAAATAAATAAATGTATAAATAAATACAGAAATAAATAAATAAATGAATAAATAAAAATGGAAATAAATAAATAAATACAGAAATAAATAAATAAATATGTTAATACCAAAAGAAATGTCAAAAGAAATGTCTTAAATATATTTTAACATTTATTTTTTCCCTGATACATTTCCTTTGCATTTGCAGTGTCCTTATGCTAATGAGAAAGGCGGGCCTAACCGCAGTATCATGCAGGATTGGTCACAGGAGTGTAATGATCCAGCCCTACTACTTCTGCCTTTCAATGCTGGTGTCCAGTAGCTGTTTGGGACGTTGAGCCAGTTCACACTTAAAATGAACTAGTTCAAGTTCAGAGGGTCAGTTAAGGTTATTTTTTATTGGGATGATTTAGCTGTCAGTAGTCCTGACTGTGAGCGTCACGTCTCGTGTTGTAATGAGCACAAGGAGCGAGCCGAGAGGAGGAGGAAACAGAAACTCCAGCTCGGTACAAACCACCTGCCGCCTCTGCTCTGAACATGAAGCCGCTGATCTCTGAGCAGATGTGACCAGAGAAGCTCTGTGTTTTCACTGTTCCACAGAGTCACTAACTGGCTGCTTCACGGTGAAGAGATCAAGTCTCAGTCACTGCCCGTGTCTCTGAGCGAGTGTGTGACGGAGCGCAGGGGCTGTATGTGTGTGTGTGTGTGTGTGTGGCTCAGTTGACCAATCCTGCTCGAGACTGAGGTTAGGCCCGCCTTTCTCATTAGCATAAGGACACTGAAATCGAAAAATAAAAGTTGGAATAAATGTGGAAATAAATAAATAAATATGGAAATAAATGCAGAATTAAATAAATCAATGTCTTAAACTTATTTCCACATTTATTTATTTATTTCCACTTTTATTGCAACTTTTATTTATTTCCACATTTATTTATTTCCACATTTCAGTGTCCTTATGCTAATGAGAAAGGCGGGCCTAACCTCAGTCTCGAGCAGGATTGGTCAACTGAGCTACACACACACAGCCCCTGCGCTCCGCCACACACTCGCTCAGAGACACGGGCAGTGACTGAGATTGAGCTCTTCACCGTGTAACAGCCAGTTAGTGACTCTGTGGAACAGTGGAAACAGTGAAAACACAGAGCTTCTCTGGTCACATCTACTCATAGATCAGCGGCTTCATGTTCAGAGCAGAGGCGGCAGGTGGTTTGTACCGAGCTGGAGTTTCTGTTTCCTCCTCCTCCTCTCGGCTCGCTCATTGTGCTCAGTACAACACGAGACGTGACGCTCACAGTCAGGACTACTGACAGCTAAATCATCCCAATAAAAAATTACCTTAACTAACCCTCTGAACTTGAACTAGTTCATTTTAAGTGTGAACTGGCTCAACGCTGCAAACAGCTACTGGACACCAGCATTGAAAGGCAGAAGTAGTAGGGCTGGATCATTACACTCCTGTGACCAATCCTGCATGAGACTGCGGTTAGGCCCGCCTTTCTCATTAGCATAAGGACACTGCAAATGCAAAGGAAATGTATCAGGGAAAAAATAAATGTTAAAATATATTTAAGACATTTCTTTTGACATTTCTTTTGGTATTAACATATTTATTTATTTATTTCTGTATTTATTTATTTATTTCCATTTTTATTTATTCATTTATTTATTTATTTCTGGATTTATTTATACATTTATTTATTTATTTATTTTTACTTATGTCATGTATGGTCCTCCATAGCAGGCTTCATATTCCAACTGAAAAGAGAAGAGCATATAGTATTTGTTTAACAGCTAATCATGGATGGGCTTGTGTTTTGGATAAAAAGCAATAGATTAACAATACAACAAAAGCTTAGAGGCAATCAATACAATCGACCAACTTGCTACTGCTTACCTCTGTTGATGAAGCATCCTTGATTACAATGGATCCACTCAAAATGGGTGGATACACAGACTGCTTCTCGAAACAGCACAGTTGTAGTAAATCAGGGGCAAGAATTTAAACAGAGGGGCCAAATATATGTCCAATGTCCACACACAATTCCTGATTTAGTAAGGTGCACATTTGAGTCATTTCCTTGTTTACTGTCGAGCAAAGACACATGTCATAGAATCATTTTTGAAAAGTGTTCCTTTTATTATACACTGTATTTTAAAAAAATATATATTTATATTTATTGTCAGTATTGTTTGTAAGTGACTAGTTTATTTAAAAAGGTTACTGACAGGACAGTGGCACTTCAGTGGCCTATCAGATTGCAGTGCCTCCATGGCCCTGGCTCTGGATCCAAGGTTGCTGAAAGGAACCGGTTCAAGAACCAGAGCCAAATTGTGTTGAATTGACTTGCCTATGGGAATTTTTATATTTTGAAGCTGATAGGCCAAGGACGAATTAGTGAAATTAGAATGTGGTGCTGGGATCTCAGTACATTCTCACTGTTATCATGCGTTCATTCACACGTGTACATAGAGCTGCCCACTCGTGGTCAGATCAGCCAAAATACATGTCCATGTCAGGTATGAACAGGTCAATGTCTTACGTAGTCATGTGACGGTGGTGGAAACGGGTGAAAATGTAAGGAAATGCTGTGGCTCAGGAGACAGAGCGTGTTGTCTACTAACCAGAAGGTTGGCGACTCAATCCCCAGTCTGCCCCAGTCCGCAGGCTAAAGCTTTCTTGGGCAAGATACTGAACCCTGAATTGCTCCTGACATCTGAGCGGCTAGTGTGTGATTGATGTGTTATAGATGCATGGGTGAATGGCAAAATTGTGTGTAAAGCGCTTTGAGTGGTCATCAAGACCAGAAAAGCTCTATATAAATACAAACCATATATAAATACCGACCATTTGAGAAAAAACAAGAAAATAAAGTACAAAATATTTCCAAAACAGCTCGCATTTCTTTGAGATGTAAAAACAAATCACATCAAAGACATTGTTTTAAATTGTATGTTTTTGTGTATATGCCAGCTCCTCCACAAATTGACATTAAGACATGCATGGGATTGAACGTGGCAGTGAAATGCTGTGATTCTCCCACAAAAACACTGAGGCTTGGGTGAAATGGCCAAAAGCTGCTGCTGCTTCCAAGGACAAGAGTGAACTTTTAACCTTCACGTTTAAACCGACACAGATGTAGCTACAGGTGCTCAGAATCATGGAAAGTTTCAACATCCACAGTTCCACCGCTATTAAATCTCAGATACAGATAAAGACCATGTGATGCACCTTAAAGCTCGGAAACAATGAACCTTGACAGGAGGCTGTTTAATTGAGACTGATGTAATTTTGACATGACGTCCTAAGGATATATATATATATGATGGAGATGCAAAGTGATTTCTGTTTTCATCATTTTTATCATGTTATTTTTTTATCATAAAGTTCAAACAAATTCCCCGGTATCGTATCTTTCAAGCAGCAGTAGAGTCTTGTCGAAGTCGATGTTCAAAGAGAGGAGACGCGGACCCAGTACTTACAAGTATAATGTTTATTACACAAGAGTATTACAGGTCAGGACGAGTTTCTAGAAAACTCGGAGATAACAAACAAGCCGAATAGTGAAAATTAGCCTTGACTCTGCAAGGTAAGGCGTTATATAGGGGAGTTCTTTACTACAAACCTAGAGATATAATGACGTCACACAACTGGGCCTTCTGCCTAAATTTGGGAGTGTGTCGTACCTTAAGATTTAAGGACCCGCTGAAAACCATCTCTCCTTTCATTATTCTATAGGCAGTTCAAGGATATTTAAGACAAGGAGGAACACACTGAACACATCTGGAGATAATACTTAAAGGTTTGAACTTAAGATTCAAGGTGCCTTAAGATATTAACATGTCATTATGATCTATACCTATGCTAGAGAAAATCAGTAGCTGGATATTAACATATCATTTTTGGTTTGTAACTGTGCTATGGATATCTATTAGCTACGGGAATATACTACTACGAAAAGAACAACTTGATGCAAATTACAAGTCTGACCTGAATTGGCGCCACAAGCAGAAATTTCCTTCACAGACCTGTAACATTTAAACTCAAGCACATTTTCTAATTTATTCATAACTCTATTATTACTGCATACCTTATGTATGCTATATGTAATGAATTGTCTGTAGACAAATTTTATGTTTGCATATTGAGCCGACCTGCTCTGTTGAAAGACTCTTGATTAATCCTGATTTATTAACTGGACTTTCACCACTGCATTGCTGTCTACAGTTTAACATTTGCCCCTTTGAAAAGTCATTTTCAGGACATTATTAAAAAACTGCACTTTTTAGGAAGCAGCTTGAAAATGAAGATCTTTTGGTATACCAATAAAATCCAGCTGTGCGAATAGAGTCTGACTTAGGTTTTGCTTTTTCCCCTTAATGTTTGATATAATTCAGTGGAAAGAGGAATATCCATATAAGTAACATATAAATATTTAGTTGGATAAAGTGGATATTGGAAGGATTAGCGAGGAGGCGATTTCCGCTTCCAATGCCTCATATTATAGAAAAATACTGATGGGACTTACTATGTATTTTGGATCATGATCCTTACTGATGCATTAAAAGACAAATTTGTTCGTAAGAATGTTAATGTGTCATACTTTAAGAACAGAAGTAGCAGTTACAGCACACGCCACAGTGCAGCTGCGTCTGTCAATGTTTGACTTCCTCTGAGGGCTGCACACTCCGCCGCAGTCTTTACTGGACTGAGGAGTTCAAGTCTGTTCTCACAACTCCACAGTTTACCCAGTAATATCATGCGAGAGTAAAACAAATGCTTGGCTTTACATTAGTTTTGTAAGATTTACCTCTAGTGCAATTTTGCAGAAGTTATGGCTGATAATGTTCGTATGTGGTTTTGGGTAGCATGTTAACATTTAAATAAGAGTTAAAATACATTTCTTAATATTATTCAATGTGGATAAAGATGGGTATACTTTCGAATTTTTCATGTACTTCTACTTCTTCAACCTATGTTTTGAAGTAAATAAATTAAGAGAGTTTCTTTAAAGTACCATTAAAATAGGTGTAAATCTATTCACGACAGACTGATTGAACTCATAGTTAAAAAGTAATGAATTGAAGTCATCAGGGTCATTTGCGTAGTCATGTACGCCCCTTTCTTGTGGTACTATACTCTCATATAATGCTTTTATTTTATTATCTATAATATATACAAGTTGAAATCCTTTGAAATGTCAATTAACTAAATATTAAAGTGAAGTTTAGTCACTTTGAAACAATATCAAGGAAAGCAAAAGAAAGACAAAACACAAAACAAAGAAGATGTCACATTCTCAGATTCAAGCTGCTCTAATATGATGATTTGCTGTGTTTCTTTGTATTTTGCACTGGTGCTAGAACAGGCTCTTTTTATTGATATTTCTATTAATGATAAAAAAAAAAATTCTTTAGCTGTTAGTTTTAAAAATGAAAAACCTCAATGCACGTGTGTGTTCCACTTACTTGTTTTACAGTAATTTGCTCTGTACAAATCTGCTGTGTAGTTTGCACAGACAAAACACGAGCCATGTAAAACAACATGGCGCAGAAGTGGGTCCAGACTTTCTCTGGACTTTGCTTTTCACGCATGAACAACGCAGCAGGAGATTCTCCGTGAAAGTCTCTTTCCCAACAAGACATAAATCTCCTGAGTGTTCAGGTGAAGGGCGAAGCAGCAACCAGAGGAAGTATGTAATGTATAAGTTCTGCTGTGGAGATCATTTTATTTTGGTTTACAGCACATTGAAACCAGCATCGGCCCTTATCATCAAGGTTGGACTTAGCAGTGTTAATGAACTCAACAATTTAATCAAAATAAAACAACGAAATAATGATGCCACAGGTAAATTCAGGGCTTATACCTCCGCGTGTGTGTGTGTGTGTGTGTATGTGCGTCTGAAGGCCCTGGAAGCAGTCAGGATCAGGGAGAATCCCCCCCAGCTTCCAGCTAACACTCTTCAGATATGTGTATTTGTTCCCGAGCCACGTCTGCGCAGCACCGACAGATGGAGGTGGCATTATTTGTGAAAGAGGAGACGGAAAGCTCCCTCTTTTCATGGGTGATCGGCTGGTAGCCCTTTCCACACGGCATCACTCTGGTTTATATACATTGTATGTGTGTCTGCGTCTTTGCACTCAAGACGATCGTATCTACCAGGTACAGCCTCTACGTGAGTTGTGAGGGCGCCCTGCTTTACGCTGAGCTGCCCTGGTTAAAAAAAAGAGCTGACTTCTTTGCAAGGACCTATTGTTCTGCAGCAGAGACACAAGAGGCTCACTGAGGCCGACAGACCCCCATCCACCCTTTGCCTCAATGAGCTGAATGAGGAGCAAGTGGAGAGTTGCACGACCACCAGTTGATTAAATTAACCACCAGCCATTGTTGGTGTGATTGTTTTCTTTTATTTCCAGGAGGAGTAAAGACAGTAGAGATGCTGCTTTGTGACGAAGTATGGTACGTTGCACTTTTATTCCTATATGTGCATCGGAATGAACCTATTTATCTATTTTATCAGTTATACTAATAAAAAATAATTGTTTTATAATTATGTGTATACGAAGGGCTACTCCAGGGAGTTTGATACAGAGATATTGTCACTTTTAGTATGACTATAACAATTACAGCAGCCTACATTTCCCGCAATTCAATCAATCAATCAATCAAATTTTATTTGGATGGCCCATATTCACAAATTCAAGGCCTTTTCTTTGGAGTTGTTCAGATCCTGTTACCAGCATTGGAAATAACTCTGATACTGGTGCAAATGCTGGGTTGGGAATTTGCAATGTCCACTGATCTGATTCTTTCTCTTTATGTGTTTGTTTTTCAGAGGGTTTAATGTGAGCCATGCCGTATGATAGCAATCATCACCCCCATACAGGCTTGCTAGCATACAGCTCTTAGAGTACCTTATATAAGTTGTTATTTTTTTAAATGTAGTGAAATTTTTACTTGGTATCGGCTATAATAAGCAAAGACCAGGTATTGGAATGGCTAGCTGGAAGAAAAACAACAACGACATCGGAACATGTTTCTTTCTGCCTCATTGATACCGACATGTTTCAAACTCCTCACCTCTAGTATGTAACAACATCTCTCTGAAAAAGTTTTCAAATAGAAATAACCCTGATGATGACATGTGATATGACTCATGATATCATCGGGGTGATTTGCTCAGATGTTAAACAGCTGTTTTTGCATTATAGGATTTCCCATGAGCACTAAACTGATCCTCATGTTGTGGAGCTGCACATTGATTTGGTTTTCACAACACGTTATCTACATATTAAATATGAAAAAGCTGCAATGCTAAATGGACAGCTTTTGTACGATTAGCAGCCACAAGCAGCATTCAGCCATTGACACAGCTTGTTCCATACACAGCTCCTCTCCAACGCAGATGGTGCATCATCAGGGGCTGTTTAGGGTTCAGTATCTTTTCTGATCTTCTAGTGAGGGGATGGCCCGCTCGCCCTCTGGGTGCTCCTCTAGATATCTGTATATTAGTAGTTAAAAAGTAGCTTCATAATGACCGTATTAAAGCATAATGAATAATAATATTTAGTGCAGAATTATAATAGCGATTAATAATCATTTAATTTAAAACATTCTAAAATGAAGTAGTCTACCTTTTGAGTATATTTATTCTATGAGTTCAATGCATTAAAGACTAATGAGTGATTTCATATTGTATTAGTTTTGAATACATTTTTCGTTTTATTCCTATTCTTGTTTTTTGCTACTGAAAATTATGTTTATGTAATTCATCAGCTATAAACGTAACTACTGGACAAATATAAGCATATATAAAAGCAATGACTAAATTACTTAAATCTCTCTTGCTCTGTTTTT
This sequence comes from Platichthys flesus, assembly GCF_949316205.1. Taxonomy (NCBI): domain Eukaryota; kingdom Metazoa; phylum Chordata; class Actinopteri; order Pleuronectiformes; family Pleuronectidae; genus Platichthys; species Platichthys flesus. The sequence continues at coordinate 2,714,583 of NC_084962.1, read as the reverse complement.
AGAAAAAAAACACGGCTCAGAGGACTGAACCATTTCTTCCTGGGTTTGTCTCCAGGACTGATCCCATTTTATAAACAGAAGCTTTTAATCAACGACATTTTAAAAGCCAAACTAATTCTCCAGGAATATAAATATTTTAAGCATGATGGAAAAATACCCTTTGTTAAGGATTGCATTTTGGTTTCACTCTCACATTTTGAATGTCTTAAGGAGGAAAGTTGATGGCTTCAGATCCAGGTGTGTATCCTTAATGTCTCCACATCAGCAACATTGAACATTTCCAAAATGTGATTCACTGTTTCTGACTATATGACTATTTTGTATCCTGCTGCAGAATATCTGAGGTGGTGATTGCAGATTGGCATGACGCTCATGTTGTGACTGAAGTGGGTGTCTGGTGCTTTTGTTGTGCCGGGGTCCCCTGCCACCCACCCCTCCGATCCCCCCACACTCTTCATCCAGGACCCCCTCTCCCTCTCCCTCACAAACCCCCACATCCTTCCCAGCCAGCTCCGGGCTGAATGAAAGAGAAAATAAAGAGATCTAAATGTCAGCGGGGAGCTGAGTACATTCCTCTCGCCGTGTCCCGAGACCGGTCACCCAGAACAACTTGTGATCCTGGGACAAAGCTGACGACAGCAGGTGGCCATATAAAGAAATTTTCCTCCCAGAATTAGATCTTATCCCAGTGAAGTGCCATTGAGTCATAGATAATACCCCCACCACTACATCCCCCAATCCTGCTGAGTCCAGAAGGATTTTCATTTCAATTTCTTTACACAACGATGCTTTTCATCTTGACCGGGCTGAGATGACAGTGCTGCAGTTATGAAATAAATGGGAAGCAGTTGAAAGGCGGAATTATCCCCCGGACCTGCAACACTGCTCAGAATGTCCCACTGTTCTCATTCATGCGAGCCATGTTTGTGACATTCTCACATGTAAAAGGGATATCTCTCTCTCGCTCTCTATCTCTCTGCTATCTATATGACACACACAAACAGTGATGCAATGCAATACAGATAAAATCTGACAAGAGTGGTAAGCACACAAGTGTGTGCACCCACACAAGAGGGCTAGTATTTTATAATTTCATCTCCTCTATCTCTCCTTTTCCCATCCCCTGTTTTCCAGGGGGCACATAAATGATGCATGAGGGCGGAAATGTCAGCCCCCCCAAAATAACGAGAAAGCAATTTTGTCACATAGAAAATGGTAATTTTCAACTTTCTCTTCTGTGTTCGGGGCTTTACTGTAGGTGGTCTGGTAGTGAAATGCCAGCACGTACAAAGGAATGAATGCTTCAAGGTGTCAGATGAGGGCGAGACATAATTCACACAGATGCTGCATGATGATCAGAGGTCATACTGTGGGATCCTCATTGGGTTATGTCTCAGTGTCAACCTTTGCATATAATTGATGCTAGTTCTGTTGGGAAAAATTCTCATTTGTCACAACATGAGGCTTCTTTTCTGTTATGATAACACTGTTTTCAGCAAAGTCGAGTCAAGTTACTAGGTTATATTTAGTCCTGTCTTGTAAATCACAAATATGCCTAAACAGGTTTAACATTTTGTCCCTCAAACTCCTCAAAACAAACCTTTAATGGAAAAAAAGAAGAGCAACAGAGGAGGGATCCCTCCTTCTGGACAGTAATACAAACAAAATGTTTAGTGTGGTGGGAATCGAACAATATAATACATTTACACTATGGACAATCAGGAACAAAGTGATTGCTGTATTTAATGAAATCTGGGGAAATGGCAACAATGAAACAAGGCAAACTTTTTCCAAGATTTCACTTTGCATCTTCATTATTAGCCCAGAGATCTATCAATCTGTACTCTGTATTTCACATAATAATATTCACTAAATGAGTTCACTAAAAGTTATATCAGCTCTAAAACTAGTATCTGACGTATGCCCATGGTAATATATTTGTCAGGGCCACAGGAGAAGCTGTAGAAAGTACCTTGGTTAATATTTTACTTTGGTGGTGAAAATTCTCCTGCTTGCTTATTTTACCTGCTGGTAGAACTGAAATGTTTCACTCTGGACTAGACATGATAGAACTATTGTAGAACCCTTTCAGAAAACAGTTCAGGTGATAATGACTCTGGTCTCTAAATAAATCAAGCAAACCCGGTGATCTAATCCGTAATCTGACCTCTTCTGGGGACTGTCTCTGTGTACTCAGGTTATTACCAGAACACGTGATGGCCAAAACCCAAGTTGTAATAAACCAGACTTTGGCTTAAAAACATGTCTGTGTGTAATCAACTGTTTGGTATTTCAGGGTTTGTGGCAGAAAATTGTTTGACTTCTGGGTTCTATATTACACCTATAAGGTTTCTCTCACACAGACTTGCATGAGGAACAATCTGTGTTGAAAAAGGAAAATGTACACTTTGGGAGAAAAAAAAAAGATCAATCTCCAGCTCATCAATATAATTTTTCATGGTCGGCGGCCCACTGGTTTCTCTGCGTCTCTCAGACTGTTTTGACGTCCCCTTGACGCCGCTCATTCTATTTCTTGATCCACACCCGTTTTCCACTGTGACTCCTCTACGTCTACACAACACATAGACAACTTGTGATTTTACCCTGCAGATCAAAGTGAGTATTTGAAAGGCTCAAACGATGGTTTCATTTTTCTGATGGATGGCTTTGTGTGGAACGGTAAACTGTGGTTTTGAATGCCTTTGTGTGTTGAAAGCAAAGTTTGAACTCTAAACTGCCAATGACTCATATACCTAAAGGGCATGTTGAGGAGAGAATGAAATTGTCAAGCTTGTTCCCTGAGAAGGCTTTGTGTTTATTGAAAGGTAGGTGGATTTGTGTGCTTTGCTCCGACTTTATGTCATCAGGGTTCATCGAGATCCAGGAGAATGCTCTTAACCTCAGCTGAAGTCTCAGGAAATATATTATCATGTTTCAGTCAAAATTAGGTTTACCTCAAAAGCAACACCAGCCGGCCAACTTTCGATTTCACATGCATGTGCATGATATTATGTGGGTTCAGCTCAGATTTAACTTAAAATACATTTAAACACGTTATGAAAAAAAGTGTACTATATGTCGCTACCGTATGTGTTTTAGATTACTGCACATCAGTGGTGATGTCAGTCGCCTGCAACTGGAGCTACAGATGAGTGGTGCCAATCGTAGTAACTTAATGTTTGATGATGTGATAAGGTAATCATTTCAACTAGAGCTGCACCCTGAATGTGGAAAATTTGAATCATCTGACATTCCAAACATTATGGGAGCCTATGGTAGCCTTCAGCTGTTATAAAAACTCAAAAGGTGTTTAGTTTGTCCAATTTGGGCTACTGTTTAAAACACGGCAGCCTCCATAGAGAGGACCCACTTCCGATGTGAATATAAAGTATTTGAATATAAAGGGTCCATTCTTCCAATTTTGATGATTAAACACTAGTAAAAACATCACTGGGAATATTTGATATTCAATATCTGCCAATATATCCCGTTCACCTAAATGTTACTCACTGAACCTTTAACGGGTATTATTTTTCATACATTGCATGTCGGCTATTTCAGAGGTGTGATATGCAACCGGCACAACTTTTCAAAACAATAGCTCGGTAATTCAGCTTGATGTAAAACATTGCAGCAACAAAAAACAACAAGATTGTCCTTTTATTTTGAAGACAAATTGCCCAACAGAGAGTGATTCTTTGACTATTTTTGCCATGAGATCAGCACCTGTCACCACCTTAAGTGTCTGTCAGTCCGATATGGTGACGTAAAAATTATTTACGACAGCTACTGAAGTTTATCACACACACAAACACAGACTGCTACAGAGCGCTGGTCACTTGTTTATTAAACTTTTCTTATATACAAATCATATATTGAGAGTATCATGTGACCAAACGCACCAAACACGCCACTGCACTTCCTCTGGCAATTTACACTACACCTGCCTAGGGTGAAGTCGGACTGACAGATGTGTGTGGAGTTAGTAGATTGATAATTAAAATATGTGATTTTTAACATGGTATATTCAGTTGTTTATAATCCCAATCAACAGGCAGGCAAAGATATATCTTCTTTTAAAAGGTATTTATATAGAGTATTGATATAGTGTATTTATAAAGAGCAATGTATAACATATGGTCACGCTCCCCTTCCTCTCTTCTCTGTCAGCAAACACTGGTCACATGGCACTGGAGCCGGCCAATCTGCTCTTCCAGCCTCACCTTTACTGGATCATTTGCTGGCTAACACCTGATACTTTCATGTCGCTAACTCGCAGGCTGCCCACAATTGCCTTGCCAAATGGCCTGAGACCACCTATTCTGCAGGTCCCTCTTGTGGATCAGTTGAAAGACGTCCAGGAGCAAACTCAGCCTAATTGACCCCATATGTTCTCCCGGAGTTCAGCTCCACCCGCTGGCAATATCTACGGTTCAGTACCAAAACTGCTTAAATGCAGACTTCATGCGTGTATGAGCTCAGCGATCAAACACACAAAGATGGTATTGATCAGGAGGGAAGAGGTCACAGATAAAAGCGGCCTTCTTTTTGTGGACCACAATGCAAAAAGGGATGAATAAACTCAGATCCTGCAGCATCTAAAAATGCCAAAAATAGCATTATATCCATGAAATTAAAAGAAGTTGAGAAGACATGGATTATTTTAATTTAGGACACTCTAATGTGCGCAGTCTTTATCTTGTCAGTCCAGTGTGTCCTGGAGCCTGTGCCACGTTCAAAGGCTTGAGTGGTGAGGGGCCCGCAAAAGACGTGTCTGCCAGAGAGAGGGTACAAGCAGCAGTTGGCAGGACTGTTGGGAGTCCCGCGATTACTGGCAGCCGCGCAGCGTGGAGGGGACACTGCCTTCACTTCCAATCGTCATTCATTTGCAGGTTGTTAAGGGAATTTGTGGCAACAATGTGGGACATTTGCAAATAAGCATTCTTTTTTGTTACTCTGTAGAGCACAAAATGATTTAGCAGCTTAATTTTTTTGCTGTTTTAGGGAACTTTATTGTAGGTGCTTCCTGAGGGGGGGAACAACAACATCCCATACACAGGATATCATGAATTTCTGGCAGCAGCAGAAACTCCCAGCAACGGCCATGTCTTTTTCCATTCTTACATTTTTATCAGTTAAACAATGAAAATCTCTTTTTCTTAGAATAACAGAAAAAATTATCTGCAGATGGGGTTACATTATTTCAGCTGTTTCAAATACTCTAATTTCCTTGAATAAAGTTGTCGTTTTCTTGTCTATTTCAAGACATTTAAACCCAGAAAAACTGAATTATGGGAAAACTACATTAAGAGTAATATAGACTTAATGTTTTATTAGCGTAGAAAAATTGTTCTTGGCTCAATGTACACAAGATCACGGTATAAATGTATGTGTTACATAAACAAATCCAGTGGAAAGGCCAAAACCAACAATGTGCTGGTGTGTCCCTATATAATGTCTGACTTATCACCCTGTCTGTGGAAGGGGGATATGTTTCATCATAAATCTAACATTTACTCAAAGTTTTGACTCATCAAGCAGCCAAACTGTGACGCCTATGTGTCGCATTGTAGATTACTTCAGTTCAGATCTTCCCAAACCAGCTCCATGAGGTTTAGTCTAGAGTCTGTGCGGCACTTGATCAAGTGAAACCACCGTCTGGTTCTGTTCATCTAGAGTGTGACTCATTATCTTGTTGTAGGACCTACCAGTCTGATTAAAAGATGCAGTGCTGATCCCTGCAGCGCAGTTGGTATCCTCATGCTGCAGCAAAAGATGCAGTAGAGTGACTATACAAATGGTTGTGGAGTCATCAGAAAAAGTTTGGCCACATGTAGAAACTCTTCATCTGTTTTTTAACGCGTTGTGCTCAGCCCCATTTTCAGGCTGGTCTCATTACAATTTCGTATGAAATGCTACTAAAAGTAATGCATTAGAATTCGTATGAATTCCACTAAATTTTGAGTCAGGAGGCTGGGGACACGTGACCTATGCGCTTCTCTCTCTTCGTGAAAACAAAAAACATGGCAGACATTCATCTAACCCTAACCCTAATATGATAAATAAAAATGAAGTCTGCAACACGGTGATTCAGCAGAGTGACAGGCGTAGGAAGTAGCTGTTCCTGAACCTGCTGGTCCGGGAATGGAGGCCCCTGTAGCGCCTCCCAGAGGGTAGGAGAGCAAACAGTAAGACTGGGTTGTGAGAAATTGGGTTATTAATGAACAAAGGTGTCTCTAACTTGGTCCAAAGTGAAACACATGGTTGCGTATAAAGCAAACATACATATTTTGACCATATCTGGCCATTAAATACCACTTAAAACAGATTTGACAGATTTGATCCAGCTTGGACCTCAATGGGGTCTGAGAAAGTAAACCCCAGAGGACCTGTGTTTGGAGCAAGATGAACTGTAAACGTTGTCGTAGAGCAAAAGCATGAAATCATCGTAAAGGTCTAAACCTCAGGAGTAACATTATTTCAGTGGGAAAATTGTGGATGGTCCCTGCTCCTCAGGGATGACCTTTGAACCTTGCACCTGCAGTTTTGATGGCTTACAGGATGGAAACTGAATATGCAACAGACATGGTATGAACTGTTTTGGAAAGGTCTTGAACTCCACTACCATAGCCCAATGCAACTATGGGGGGCGCCACTGAGTAGGGCCAAAACCTTGAAAAAACTAGATTTGACCGTTTTATTAGTAAGAAAAACTAAATCAAAAAGGTGTTTTTCTCACACCAAAAAACTGTAGAGAAGCATGCAAAGTTCCCGTTCGCGATCTCACATAATAGTGGAAACACATTAGAACTACAAAAGATGGGAACAACACACACACACAGGTACAGGAACGCCATTTAATTTGTAGTTCTCTGTATGGTTCTTCCTGGTTTAGATTAATAGAATCAATACATTGTGTGTATTGCATTAAAACGCAGAAAACAATTCCTTAAGTTGGGAACACAAGTCTGTGTCCCATTTATTTTGTAGCGGCGCAACAACAAACAAAATGGCGCTCAAATACCCAGCAAGCCTTGGGCTCAACGTCATCACGTTACCCAGCAGACACTGGGCTCGACGTCATCACGCACATATATATTTAAAGGGACACGGTCCCGGAACAGTCATACTTTACACATTAATTAAATAACAGTATGAAACAGTATATAGAACTACACTAAAGGCCAAATTATACTCGTGTTGCACGGACGCACGCATGCACGCAAGACACGCCCCTTTCGAGCCCTCTGGCGGCTTGCGTGCGTCCGCCAATTTTTCTAACTACACGACAAAACGACGCGAGCCTCACGCAGCCCGCAAGGCTTGTGATTGGTCGGCTTACTACATCCCGTCCGGAGTCTAGTTTCCGGTTTCATGCCCCACAATACGCGGAAATCACGGAAGATTTAGAAGAACGAATATGGACCAAATAGAAGGGCACTTGGCAGAAGAGATCCGAAAGTATGACCACTTGTATAACCCGTCACTGACTGGCCGATTTGTCCGCCAGAAATAGGCTATGAGGAGCCAGAGTGGTGATGTAAATAAACATTCGACGAAGAAGAAGACGTCTCTTCTTTGTGTGTTTTGTTTTCGAAAAAAAAAGTTACTCCGCCTAGTGTTCTGGCGGTGAATTGCGTTGCAACACGCGCAACACGTTTAGGAAGCATAAACCAAAACGGATCCGTCGATGCAGCTGCGTGGCCTTCGGCGGTTGCAGACCTGCGGTTGCAGTCGCAGGACTATAATTAGGCCTTTAGAACAAGGGTGAATTATGCAAGTCACATTCACTACAACATGATACTGACCTGACTTCTTCCCCAGTGTCCCTGTGCTTTATCATTGTAGATCCACGATGGCGGCTGTGGCCACATTGTGGATTGTAAATTTGGTGGCAGCTGAATGTGGATTATGATGACAGCTAGTTTGCTTAGATATACAATGTGCCGAATCACATATTCTGCTACTGACATAACTCTATCATTACAATCATCATTGCTGCTCCCTTCATCTCTGTCAAACATTTTCTTATACCTTTTTCCTCATTCTTGCCAAGGGTCAAGCACAGAGGATGTCGCACCTCGTTGAGCCCTGTGAGACAAATTGTTATTTGTGAATATGGGCTATACAAATACAATTTGTTTAATAGATTTATTGATCATGATCTCTCTCTAACCCAGACCCAAATGGTGTGAGGCCCTAAATATAAATGTAAAAACTATAATAAAGCTGGAGTCACTTTAAGAAGATATTGTACTGCCAGATCACATTGTTTGTGAATATTTCACTGATACATCCAATGTCAGTATATTTGCAAAAACATAAATTAGTTACATGTTAGCATTGTGTCAACAGAAAACATAATGCATGGTTATAATTACATTTCATATCAAATATTCTTGCTTTTGCATTTGAGAAACTAATATAGAAAATACATTTTCAGGCAATTGATTCTCCTCTCGTACTCAGAGGCCTTAACAAGCATCTCTATGTAATGCATGTGTTGTTTAATACGTTTGACTTGTAAAGTAAATCTTTTAAAACAGCCACAAATATACAGTCTCTTAGATAAAAAAATCTGTAATTTCCTAAAACATTTAATTTCTAACAAATGACACCCGGAATCATGACGTGGTGCTATGGGCGGAGACTATTTTCATGTGTGGATTTATACATATTTTATATGCTTGTGCCTTTAATGACATGTAAGGTCATGTACCTTGTTTTAGAGGACTTGCAGGTCAAATCTTTACCTGACTGGCATCTGTAAACTTAATATATCTAACTTTAATTACTGCTCAACCAGCATATAATATACTAGTATCCTCTCCCAATGTTTGTATACCTGGAACTGTGGATGAAAATTAATATGGGCAAAGAAATAACAAAATCAACCACATTTTGAAGCAAGATTGACGAACAGTATATTTTTATTTCTAAAAAACAAATGAGTAATTGACTGTAATACGTGACAAAACATTTTTTTGGTGGATTAATACACTTAGTATTTGGGACAGCATGTAAATGTAGAGGCAAAATATATTATAGTGTGGTCATGTGCATGAAAGAATATGTCACTCAGTGCAACAGTGAGGTGTGTTTTAATAGTTTTTGGTCTTCCTTGTCATGTGGTGTGTGGCATCACAGCACAGGGACACTGAATCAAAAGCATTGATATCGGATGAAGAGGTTGCCACTGACATGAAGCGAGACTCAAAAAACCTCCGGGACAACATCTAAGGAAAATCCATCAACATGTTGTATTTGTTTTAACATGACCACAAGAAAGTCTGTTTGTGTGTGTGTGTGTGTTTGTGTGTGTGTGTGTGTGTGTGTGTGTGTGTGTGTGTGTGTGTGTGTGTGTGTGTGTGAATGTTTGTGTTTGGGCGTAAGAGACAGAGCTTCAAAAAGACCCTGAGTGCATACAAACAGCTCGGCCTCTGTGGCAAACCTCCCATAGCGCCGGAGGAGAGCACGGAGTTTGCAAAATGGATGCCTCAGACTGCTCCTCCAACAAACTGCCGTACACAGACAATCTGGAACAAATTGTGTGATCCAACTCTTGCTGGAATTTGCAGGAGCTGCCTATGAAAATATCAGCAACTTACGGGGAGATCAACTGAGTGCACGCCAAAGTCTCTGAGCCGCAGTGGCAGTCGAGACTGGAAAAGTTGTCAAAGACGAAAAGTCATTAAATCAAACCTGTTTACTTGTGTCAATTAAGTGTGAGAGAAAGCAAAAAGAAGCTTCTTTTTTCTGATTAATATTTATATATCAGACAGCAGAAGGCCTACAAACATTTATGACAGGGTTTTTTTCTGCTTCAATATTATTTACCTCATTATCCTGCACCAGCTCACATAATCCAGGACGTGTAAAGTGAATGTAATAGTTTACTGTAGGGACGTAAGATTGAGTGGGAGGGAAGTGGGCACATTGTTACTGACTGCCACATGACAATCATGAGAATGTGTTTAATCGCTGAATCCATCAAGTCTAATGTCAGTCTCCGAACCCTGAGCACCGCAGCGTGCACAGATATAATTGCATTACCGCATCCCACACAAGTAATCATCCAAAATGTTTCCCAAATGAGTTGCAAGAGGAAGCGCAGTGAGTTTGTTACTCTCTGAGAGGAGATTAGATGAAAGGTGTTAACCAACTGGTTTCTGGAGAAGCAACAACACACCCAATATCCCAGGGACTCACAAAGGATTCTGTTTTCAACACGCTGTAACAAGATCAACCTCTGAGCCTTGGCTATAGTGTATGAAAGAAATGACAATTGCTAAATTACTTTAGTCCTGCTAACTGCTGTAGCATGTGGAAGGTGATGTGCAATTCTGATTCCCTCACTTATAATGGTCCGTCAGTACAGTAGCTCCGCTCCACCACAGTTAAGTGGTTGCTTTATAACCCCATCTTTAACAAGGTCTACAGTTAGTGAATAATGGCCTTAAAGGAATAGTTCAACATTTTGAGGTGTGTGTCTATTTGCCTTCTTTCCTTGAGAGCATCCGACTTTTACATTCAAGCTATTCACCGAACGTTACAATTGTTTGAGTCTGTTGCAGCATGTATGTCAACAAGAAAGTTTACACGAGCCGAAGAAGGGAGCAATCATAGTGACGGATACAGAGGAAAAGAAAGAGAGAGAGAAAAGTTTCTGATGCTCCGGATAAAAAATAAACTGGTCAGAGGGACCAGATTAAGATAATCTGTATCTTAATCTTAATCTTCAGAATTGACTGTATCTCTGGACCATAAGCGTGGTATTTAAGTTGATTTACAAAGTCCTACCTGATCAAATATAATGGCTACATGTATTTTTTCCTGAATATCTACAACAATGGTATAGTGATTGCAGAGTAAGCACAAAGCATTGATTCATAATAGCATAATTTATGGGACCAAACACATTTGCACATTTCTGTATTTAAAAATAATAATAAGTGAAGTGCTTTTGGGTTTGGCTTTTTTGCAGAAAGAAAGCAAACTTGTATTGAGGCGACTATATTGTAAATTGATCACTTTTTCCAACAATTGTGTTTTGCCACTTCTCACAGATGCAGTAAAATAAAATGTGTTGATTTGGGGAGAATCGTCTCATGACTATAACTGTACAAGGGCCCACAGACAGCTGACCAAAATCAGTAATGTCAGAAATTCATGCAACTGCCTGTGGGATGGTTGGAACTCATTTGGACGGTCGCTCTGGAGCATCTGATTGCTCCACCCACCCCCCTGTGTACTGTACGAGAAAAAAACCGCACAACAGAGCTGAAATTCGATCAGACTCAAAATGGCATTACATATCTCAGAATTGAATCAGTGAATCCCCGGTTTAGCATGTGAGGAGCCCATTCACTCAGTGAAAAGCTCTGTCCCGTTGTCAGGGCGTGATGAAGTGGCCTTTAGGACGACTGACCGGAGCACCACGATGGATGGGACAGCGCGGCGTGTTTGTGCTCGGGCACCTGCGCCTTGTCAGCCAAGTGACGCTCCCCTGCTGGGATGTTTCCTGGTCACACGGCCATCACTCTTCCTCACATTGTAGAAGCTTTTCTAAAGGTTTTATCAACACACAGCTGGTTCAATGAATATCTGCTCCTATGCCTACTCCGGTGTAGGTACATCAACTGTATCCTTGGGCCTGCTGTCATGTAGGTCTGCTGTCACAAAAGAAAGCAAACAGGAAGTAATGTGCAGCAGTAGTTCCTTTCAAATACAAATTTAAAGAATATAACACAAGCATTTAGGTTCTGTATCTGATTTAATTCCTGTTCATACGTAGATATATAAGTCTTTGTGTGTGTATATTCTGTTAGTTTTTATGCCATTTTAGTTGTGTAATTCATTTATATAATTTTGAATTCAATAGTTTTCTTAACATCAGGAAGAATATATAAGATAATTGGTCAACTTTTATAACTGAGTCAAACGTGGAGTTAATCCCAGTGTCCAGTCATAAAGTGAGAAATGTAAAAAAAAATGTAAAATTTTTTTTGCATGGGATTGTCACAGATATCAGCATATCTTCTTCACATGTAGCCTAACATAACCACACTATCGTAAAATGCATTCCCAGCCGAGGGACACATGTTACATGTCATTAAGAAAAAACACCATATTTTTTCGCATAGTAAACACGATTCTAAAAATTAAAATATTTTAGTTTTATACAGAGAGATGGGAGATATTATTGGGGACACTCTTTTTGACAAACAACAAGCATGTGATCACCAAACACAGTGAGTGAGCGCAGGTGGAGGTTTTCTTCTCTGTAGGCACAACCTTTTAACTACTAAGTTTACGAATGGTTGTATTAATGTACCAACAAACAAATCAGTGGTCGTCTGCTCGCCCTCCTTACTCTAAGTGTGGCTAAACACGTCCTGACCCCAGCTCTGTTCTTGATGCACAGACATGACAATCGTACTGATCATTTTACCCACTGACCACCGAGCAACATCTGTTTTCAGACACAATGGGTTACTATGGATAAATCACAGAACACACTGTCAACACATCCTGTCTGGACTTTTTCTTTGGTAGAAAAAATACTTTCATGTAATGAACGTTGCAGTCCATGGAGGCTGCGGAGGCAGATCTTAATTTTTAATCTCCCATAAGGGCCAAGCTGCAGAAGCGCTGTATCCTACACTTTCCATAACACCATCTGATTGCAAGTTCCGTTAGACGCCGATCAGACAGGATGCGTTTTTTTTTGCAGCTAAAGCCGTCTTTTTCCAGTTGTTTGTTATTTTATGAAAAGCTTGGAGCACTGATTTCCACTTGAGGTTCTAAGCACCTCATATTGAAACACATTCAACTCAGAGCAGAAAAACATCATCTGTGTTGTTTCCCCCTATTTTCCAAGTGGATGTATTGAGAAGTGGGATTTAGCTTGAAACAACAATCTTGGAGGAAAGATTTGAGCAGAAACGTCAGGCCTGAAGGCAAATTACTACTTTGAAGCAACTTTCGTAAAATGGACTGAAGTGTGAAGAATCTCCTGACATTATCCACAGGGGCTGTATGTGCAAACACACATGTTGGAGTGAGAGCCTCTGGACTTTCTTTGCAGTTTCCCTGGCCAGCCGCCTTGTAAAAACTCTGGATAATGTCCGAATGATTTGATGTGAGAACACAGCAGGAGATCCTCTGGAGTCTCACTACAAGTAAGTGGGCATATTGCTGATATTTCTAACTAGTGACAGACACAAACATGAAAACAACTAAAAGAATAGAAACATCTCAAGAAGAAAGTTGTGTTGCCATACGCATAGAAGACGCAGACGAAGATGTCAAGAGAGCTTTTTGTGATGAGGGCCAATGCTGGTGTCACTGTGCTGTGAACAAAAACATGTGATCTCCGGAGCAGAATTAATACAATAAATACACGTTGTTCATGTGTGAAGGGAACTCTATAGAGAAAGTCCAGACCCGTCAGTTCGCGCCTGAAACAGCTTTAATATCCACCATGAATCATTTTGTTTTAACATTGTTGCACTCTGGTGTGAGACCGGTGCTCAGGATGATGCATTTAGAACCTCTACATGCACCCAGGACCTCAGAGCATCTGGACACCTGCACACCCTTCACCTAGTGCACCCCGGACTGTTGAGACGCCCTTCCAGCCAAATACCAGCAGGGACAATGGAGGAGGTTGTGAGAAGAGAGCAGAGCAGGGGATGGAGGAGAGTGGACATGGTACCTCAGTGAGCTCCTTTCAGCGGTAAACATACCCCTTGACAGGGATGAACTATTTTATGAGCTTGGTCCTGGTTTTAAAACACTTTGCACCAAATATCAAAGCCAAAGGAAAAAGTAAAATGTAAGCACTTATTGGTGATTTGGTCCATGATTAGATTTTGTCATCTCTCTCTCTCTCACACACAAACACAGTCATATATGGATTGCTTTTATACAACTTGTAAATGTTACATGATTGCAAAATGGTTTATTGAATCACTTGTAATTCAGTCGAAAAAATCATTGTTTTAATTTAGCATTTCCTTACATTATTTATAAATTTTAAATGATGGCACCTGAAATATCTTCTTTATTATCTTGTGACATTTTACCATCTTATTATATAAATAAAGCATTTGATTTTATTTCCAGCTAAATGAAATGTAGCGACATGATAGTATGTTCTGTCAGTGTGCAGTTTGGATTTATTCTACTGTCCCTGATTATAAAAGAGGCTCTCTGTTTTCAGATTGATTGGTGGATGATACTTAAAGACACAGCTGTACGTTGCCAGTTCACTTCAGCAGCAGAGGAGGAGGAGTAGGCTGGGAAACCCTGCGTCCCAGCTGACGGCCCAGTGCTGGGAGTCTTCTTCACCAGCAGAGTGCTGCCAGTAGTGGAAGATGCACTCACAGCAACTTCGTGTCACACTTTAACTCTGTGATTACTGCTGTGCTGTTGCTGCTGTGAAGCAAGGATGCTGAAGTCAGACTGCACCAACCTCCAGTAATACATCTTTTATACCAAAATTAGAGCGTATATGAAGGTATTTTCCACACAGGTAATCCCACCAAAAATAAAAAAGGCGATTGACTCCTTTCCTATTGCCGGTAGACGAATAAGCTTTGCGTTTTTTTTTCCCTGGTGCGTCATGTTCGTTGCCAAAAATGTCTCTCTCTCCTCGCTGTCTTGCCAAATTAGCATTTTCACCCAGGTCTCCCGTTTCAATTACTGCCAATCGAAGCCGTAACCACTAAAAAACAGGTCTACTGCAGAGTCATTTGACCCTGGAGTGAATACTGATTGTATCCATTCCCATAGCAGACAAAAAGCCAGATGTTAGTGGGTTGCACCAGTGGCGCTCAACTGAAGAATCTCTGCTCAGGTGAGAAATTGTCACATCATATCCCTCCACAAGAGAAATGCCCCAGAAAATCTCCCCAAAAACACAGGTCCCTTTCAGTTCCTGTTAAAGGTGCATCTGTCAGTATGGCTGCTTTCAGATGTGCACTGAACACCTCAGATCCCCTGGACTTTCTCCGTTAAGGGCGGTATGTGTGAACGCAAATGTACGACTGGCCTCCTGGTATAAAGTCTGGAGAGAGGAGCCTACTCTCCAGACTTCCTCCGGAGGTCATGTCTGAAAAGGTCTTACGTTCCTCCTTCACTGCTTCTGCCACATCAGTCATTCTAAAGCCAGACCTGTCTCACATCTACAACTGTCGGATTTTTAGGCTGATTGGATAAACAGATACCTTGTACGTTGACGTCAAAACAAACAGATGCTGAGTCACTCAGCAGGACCAACTGACTCCCTGTAGTTAATAATAATTTTTGTGATGACAGGTCTGATGATAAACAGCTGATTTCTAACTGGCCCCAGCTCCTGGACCAGCTCTTGGTTTCCCAACCAGAGGCTGTCTCCTCTTTCTGAGGCTCTCATATATACACATGGATCTGAGCATCACAGGAAACAGCCTCTCACGCTCAATCAGAGTCAGAGCAACTGACCTCCGTCTTCAGCGTGTACATTTAAAACACACATTGATCTGAAGATCTGGGAGGTTACTTCACAACAAAATCTCAGTCAGAGTAAGGACAGTTGATTTGATAGAAAAACACTGCTGCGGTATATTTCTTAAAACTATAGGCGTCTAAAAAATGGAAGCGCAGTGAGCATATCTTATCCGTGGATATTCCTTCCTGTCTTTCAAATGGCACACAATGTTTCATTCCTGGTTGTGTAAACTTTTATCAGTTTCAACCCAAGATAAACTGGATGACATCACTGAATCACTGATGTTGTCTAAACTGCGGAGGAGGAGGACATCATTGAGAATTATATCTGTGTCATATATAAAATCAGACCCTTATAGTCCAGTTAAATTTGATAGTTCCACATTACTGTTGGTCATTTGGCATCTTTCATGTCATCTTTTGCATCTAGAAATATGCTAGAAGTACTGAAGTGCAATGATACAGTATATGTAGTGGTTCTAATGAAGGAGTAAATCTTGCACTGAATTATTATATCAACACGTGGAAAGTGCACATCGGGTCAGCACTGTGGGATTGATGGATGCCTCTACAACCTTACATGACAACCACATATATATACAGGACGTCAGAGGTGACAGGTAATCAGCAAAAATGTGAACAACTTAACACTTCAGTTTATTAGTAGATTAGTAGAGGATGTAACTTCTCAAACTGGGAGTTCAGAAAGCAACTGACAACAGACATTCATCTTTTTACAGGAAAAACTGAAATTGTACTGTTATGCCTCCTCTAGTCCTGTAAAGTTATTATTATTATTTTATATAGTATTGAAACAAGGGAATAAACTAACACTTGTTCCGTTTAGTTTGGGAACAGCAGCGGTGGCCGCGCTGCTCTGTCTTAAGATCTGTGAAATGTTAATCTCCTTTCATGGTCCAGTCCTCCTTGCTTTTGTCCTCTGAAGGGCTCCCACTGAGTTGCGTGACTCGATTTGAACAAGAGGCACGGAGTTGCCACCTCGCTGCAGAGGGAGCACAGTGGAGATAGAGCTTGAGCAGACAGATAGAAGAAGACCTTCAGAGTGTTGTGGCAGAGTTTCTGCTTCAGAGACGACTCCTCTCGGGGGGGGGGGGGGGGGGGACACATTAGCATCAATTCAAGTAGATTCTGGCGACTTCGCACGACAGCTGCTTCAAATGGAGAAGCGAGGCAACATTTGAAAGGTCTGATCTCCAGAAATCGTGAAATCACAAACTACTCAAATTGGTACGGGGTAATCAGAAACCTCACTCCGTCTGTGATTACTTTGAGATGAGAGAGACTAAACATCTACAGATGTATTTTTCTCTGAATAGAGAGCCCACTCAATGCACAAACTGAAAACTGTACAGGAAACATATTTTCACAGCTGATTGCTTGCGAAATTTAAATTTTTACTTGGCCAAGTGGAGTTGTTAGAGAAGAAGAAAAAGAGAAATTGCTGCATCGGGGGAGACTGTCCACTTTTCTCAGTTCCAATCTGTTGACCAAATCAGCAGCGACACACAGATCCACTTTCTCCTAGATTCAATGAAAATAGGTAAATGTCTGGTTTACTCATTAACAATGATGTGACAAAAGTAAACTCTAAATCATAAAGTAAAAGTATTCTGGCTGAAGATCAGTGAAGTGTCTCATACCAGATTAGGCTGCAGCCAGTGTGTGTTAATAGCTATTTATACAGTCTATGCTGTAAATGCTTTAATATTTATATTTTCCAATGTTCAAGAAAAAATATATATCGTTTTATTTCCCAAAAGTTGTTTCCCCTTAAGAACGAGAATGTTGAACAATGATTCTCTGAGGATTTGTCCCTACAAGTGGCAACTTGATTCATTGCTAATTTATTGATTGCAGCTAAGTAAAACAGCACTTATACGTCTGTATTATGCTCTTATCCTGTCTGCCATTACATAAAGACTAGTGTCCAATCAGTGCAATAACAGATGAATCCATTATTTATGTTTAACCAAAGATAATTCAGGACCTGGTTTAAAGATAAAGAAAATGTAAGATCGTGCTTCTTTACTGTTGCACCACTCTGGGATGTAGCAGAACAATGTTCATTTTGGCAGCTATTTTTGATTTAGTCTTAGTCTTAGTCTTTTGACGAAAATGCATTTTAGTTTTAGTCACATTTCAGTCATTTTTATCCTTCTTAGTTTTAGTCTAGTTTTAGTCGACTAAAACAAATTCCATTTTAGTCTAGATTTAGTCAACGAAAACGAATTCCATTTTAGTCTAGTTTTAGTCACATTTAGTCATTTTTATCCTTCTTAGTTTTAGTCTAGTTTTAGTCACATTTAATAGCCACATTAAACTCCTTTTCTTTAAAAACATATAGCTGCAACCTAATAGCTTAAAAATATATATTTAGTTTTAAATGTGAAAACAAAAAGGGAGAGCAGGTCAGACTGGAGCCGGACACAGAAACTGAACATCGGTACAAACCAACTGCAGCTTCTGCTTTGATCAAAAAGCTGCAGCGCTGATCTCTGATCAGCTGAGACCAGAGAAACTCTGTGTTTTCACTGTTTCCATAGTTAAGAAGCAGTCAGTCACTGAGCAGCACGTGAACGCGCTCTGCTTTCACTGTGTCTCTCTGAGCGAGTGCGCGGGGCGGGGGGCGGAGCTACGGACCGGAGCGCTATCTGGGGCGCACACATACACAGACACACACAGACACACTCACTCGCCCGCTTCTGATACTTCATGACGGCCTGATACGATGATGTTTTAAAAATTATTGTGACTTAGTCAACCACCAACATTTTCGTCTCGTCTCGTCTCGTCAACGAAAATTAAAATAGATTTCGTCATAGTTTTTATTTTCAAAGATTCGTTTTCGTTACGTCTTCGTCTCGTCTTCGTCATGGAAAAAAGGGTCGTTAACGAATATATTTCGTCATCGTCTTCGTCATGGAAAAAAGGGTCGTTAACGAATATATTTCGTCATCATCTTCGTCAACGAAATTAACACAGTAGCAAAACATTTAGCAAAGCAGTTGCGTGAAGATGAAATAACAACTTAGTTCACCTTTAATAAACAAATGAATAAACAAGGTGAAATCTGTATTCTGCCAGTGAAGCAGGCCTCTGACTTAATGCCTTGTTTGATTTTAAATCTTGGATAAGAGGCAGGCACATTTGACTGGTGAGCTGTCATTGACCTGAATGGTGCGGCCTCCCTCTGTTCTATCTGTTGAGTTTCTGTGCGTCGTGACACACTGGGAGGAAGAAGGCTTGTTACAGTCTCCAGGACCTCTGTCAGGCTGCCTTATTGATGGCCCTGCCGCCACCGGCTCACTGACTGATTGCTGGATGAACATTCGCCTGATTGATGTGACACACAATTGGCCTGATCTTCCAGCCTCCCCCCTTCCCCTCCCTGACCCCTTCCACACAGCAAACTCACAGTTGACAGTGAGTGTGAGTGGTGTGGCGGGTGTGTGTGTGTGTTGTTTTTTTTCATTGCAGCAACCCTCTGAGATTGACTTCAACATTTTTGGGGTTGGGGTTTATTCAGACAGGCCCGGCCGGCGTCTTCAGCAGATTGATGCAACTGGTCCAAAGATGAAAAAGGACTTTTCGCCCCAGAAGATATTTGGTTGATGAATTCAAGCAGCAGCGGCGCCTTTAGGGAATGGAATCAATGAGCAGTTGTCTGCACACTTCAAGGTCCCCGCCTGCTGCTGCTTTTTAACTTTTGCCAAACAACCAGATTGTGTCAAGTCTTATACTGTTGGAGGTGTTCACACTGTCCTCTGTGTCAGTGGGATGAAGAATAGTTAAAGAAAGTGCATTTGATCCGATCCAGGAGCCACCGGACACTACATTGTCAATGCTGTAGCTCGTTTGTCATATTCACTGTGTTTACATCCGTGTTGCCATCTTAAATTCTTTCATTCAGAATGTCAGGCCATTAAAGCTTGTGTAATCAGGTGGAACCAAGCCTCGGACCCAGCAGTTTTCACAGCCTCTTTAGTCAGGCTGGCAGAGGGGGGGTTCATCAGCACTGAAGTTCCACATTCCACCCAGCCTGTACTGTGGAAGTCTGATAAGGAAATTCAAGCAGAAGAGGAAATTTTACAGGCAACATGTTGGCCAACTACTTTTACAGGCAGGATCCAGTTCTGAAAGGCCACATTCAACTGTCTCCTATGATTTGTGCGTCTGTGTGACGTGCTGAGTTATTCAAAGTCTGCCTATTTTTAAACTTCCATATTACACCTGGATAACTGTTTAACGTGTTCATGATTTATGAATTGTTTTTTTTACATAAAGTAATGGCTGCAGCCCCTTGACACCACCATTACAATGATTGAACAAAGCTGCACACTTTGCACTTCGGAAATCTCTCCTGGGTGACAGGTGCATACTACATGTTGATAACCTTATTATGATCACACCTGTATTTGACTCAAGACATATAACACAGTCTGAGATGTCATGGCTGGCAGCAGGAGTATGATGATATATCTGGAGTGAAATTAAGAACTGGCCACATGAACCGCTACGCCACTCTGTTTGCAGGCTTGCCCCTTTTTTTGATGTAATTGGCACCAAACTAGTTTAAAATGTTCAAGGAGTAAAAATGTGCAGCTTACATAACACAAAAATATGTGATTGATCCACCAGTAATCAACCAATCCAATTCACTTTTATTATTTTTTTTATTGCTGAGTATACTTGCATGTATTGGAAATTGCCATGGTGTGGTTGGTGCACTGTACATAAAAACAAAAACAACAAAACAACAATATATACACTGAGACAATATATACAGTAAGAAGTTAAACCACTCATAGTGCATACACATGTGCATACAGGCTTAAACATGCAAGACCATCAGCTGACACTTGTTAGAAAAAGAAAATGAGACGTAACAATGTTAACCTGGACACCAATATTTCGATATTAACCTGATTAAGACAAAAATCTGAATAAGATACTATCATGTAAACATTTTCTGATAATCTTAACTAGGATAAGGTCTAGGATAAGAAATTAATACATGTGGATTCCTCCAACCTTATTGCATTATGTAGACACATATACATCTTGATCGCATTATGATGTCCTATTCATAGAATTGAGGGGGGGGGGGGGGGGGGGCTTCATGGATGAAATTGCCTGTTTTGTGAAGTATTCCAGCAATTTAACTAAGTTGATATATCGCCACAAAAGCTCATACAATTAGTTTACTGATTTTATGTCGAGTATTTCATATATTTTGAAGAAGCTTTGTTTCTAAGTCATCTCTGCCATCATTGAGTCAATAATCAGCTTTTCAAAGGAATTTGTCACAATCTGCAGCTCCGCTTCGAATCTGAGAACAAGCATCGACAGGAACCTTTTAGTTCCTTGAAAAAAGGTTCCTGGGACTAAAAGCTCCAGCTTCATCGGGTCAAAATCTTTCTATTATTGTTCTCTCCGTCTATGCTCAACCTTTCCTTTTCTTCTGACCATGACCTCCTTCCATTTCACTGAGCGACAAATGTTATCTGTGGAGAA
Organism: Platichthys flesus; assembly: GCF_949316205.1. Taxonomy (NCBI): domain Eukaryota; kingdom Metazoa; phylum Chordata; class Actinopteri; order Pleuronectiformes; family Pleuronectidae; genus Platichthys; species Platichthys flesus. The sequence continues at coordinate 2,693,556 of NC_084962.1, read as the reverse complement.
GATGCAGATGGTTGTAATGTGCAAGAGATGTGATGATAGATATCACCTTTCTCTGCAGCGCCAGTGAGAGTTGGGTCTGAGGCTTGCTATGTTATCACTGTTGACTGTTCAGGCCAGAACGACCCTCAGGCAACCAGGAAATGTCCTGCTGCCCCTGATGGCCTGTCCACCACAGTGTGTGGAAATAACAATAAACCTGAACCTGAGTTGTGCAAAACTGCCTGCGGACAATGCAAAAACAGCATCATCATGAGAACACTGAGCGTCCTTCACCACCTGGTTGCTGTTTAACATCCTGTAGGCATAGACTTATCGCTAAAGATACAAATATGCTTGCTTATTAGCTCCACGAAAGCGACACACTTGGTCACAGGACACTGCTACAGGCCGTTGCCAGCTGGTCGCTGTGTAATCAGACCAGAGGCTGAACTCTTTTCCAACTCTTGGCCAGATGGAGTCCTGGGATGAGATCCATCCGCACAACGAACACCTTCCTCCAGGACATGCCTTCGACTCAAATGGGTAAGTCTGAGCTGTAAAGGCAGGATAGAATGTTCTGTCATGATTCAGGGTGAGTTGAAGACCTCCAGTGTTTCTGTGTCCCTGCTGTTTGACTGGTGCATCATTTTTTTTAGAGCAATCTGCAGAGCTTCTGGGACTGGTTGCTCTAAATATATTTTTCAAATTTACTTCCAGAAAAAGGGAAACTCCATTGATTCCACACCACTCAGCCATGCACAGTATAAGAGCCGTTAACTGGTTTTAATGGTGTGGCTGTATTTTTGGGTGTATTTTAGACTTGCTCAGGCGATGAAGCCATGGAAAGAAAATTAACAGAAAAATAAGTTTGAAATCGTATCACTGAGCGTTCAGGGACTACTTTTTTTCCAAGCAGGCCACAGATTCACACAGATACAACATTAAAACCAGATAGTGGGTTGTAATGTTGTGGATGAGCCACTCAGCCAACGGAAACAGTGGAGTAATGTATTCTGTGGCTGTGGTGGAGCTATGTCAAGTGTGAGAAACACATAACACATGTATCTCAGTCTGGGAATACAAGTTCTCTGGATCATAAACTGGCAGCTTGGAACACATCAGCTTTTACCTGACAAGAAAGATCAATCAAGGAAATGGAAGATCCAGTGTTTTCCTGAGTTTGACCCATTCTATATGGCCTTTCATTTTGACTTTTGTGACCATCTTGTCTCTGGAAAGTCTCCCAACTATATGAGAGTGCATTGCTAGGTCGCTGGACGGGGAAGCCTGCTGAAAATGTGAAATGATTTAGATTTTTTGGCACTATGACTTCTGTTAAGTGTTAACAAAGTTTTAAAGTTGGGTCAGCAAAGTAAAAGTCTTCTGAGAAAACATTAAAGGCCAGTGGCCCAGTTTTAAACATCAGTTATTGAAAGTGTTCGAACTTCAGCACATGACTGTGGCTGAATTAGCAAGTTACATTAGAAAGGAAATTCCTGGAGTGCTTTAATAACAATTCATATTTGGAAAAACTCATGGTTTAAGCAAAAAATGTGAAAAAAAAAAGATTTCCAAAGAAAATAACACGTTTATATATATATAAAAATATAATTACTACAGATATAAATGCAATGCTTACTCAGTTTTATAATGACGTACACTTTTTTTACACTTCTCAGTTTTTCCCATGTATTGATTTATTTCTGGCCACTGGCACAATATCAACATTGACCGCCAAACATATTGATTTTCTATTTCAAATGAGTAAAATCGTATTTCATTGCAGAGCTGCACATTGATTAACTCAACCCCCCGGGGGGTCCTGCTCTCTCTCTCTCTCTCTCTCTCTCTCTCTCTCTCTCTCTCTCTCTCTCTCTCTCTCTCTCTCTCTCTCTCTCTCTCTCTCTCTCTCTCTCTCTCTCTCTCTCTCTCTCTCTCTCTCTCTCTCTCTCTCTCTCTCTCTCTCTCTCTCTCTCTCCCTCTCTCTCTCCCTCTCTCTCTCACACACACACACACATTAACAATGCATTAGGAACTGACCAGTCTTGTCAGAACAACATAATTTGGATATGAAGTATGTGTCCATTTGCATATAGAGTGGGGAAGTGAAATCTGATAATAAGTGGTCACTGAGACACAGGGAAACATTCTAATGCAAGGTGTAAACTGACGTAAACCGAAGTTAATACTAGGACTGAGCAGGACCTCAGATATTAAGGGTGTCTTGATGTTTACTCCCCAGTATGGGATTAGACACCAGGTGACATCATCAGGGTTGAATGATATGAGCCCTAATGAGTTAATGTGCGAAACTGGTGGAATGTTCCTTTAATGCAGCTTTGTGAATGGAAACAGAAACCAACAGCTAACAAGGAATAATGACAATATGCTAAGGATATAACAAGCTTTTCGTTTTGACACTCGAGATGTTCCACAGTTATCTCATGGCAATTTATGGATGGATTTAACATGGCAGCCATATGTTAGAGGTCTGATAGCCTATTGTGTTTGGAAGCTACAGAGTGACACCTGAAGGTTACAAAGATAAGGCACATGGGTTGCGGTGCTTTGAAATCAATCCAAAACACACTGGAAACAGTGCACTGACACACCATGAATACCAATTCTATCTCTGCAAGTAGGAATTGGTATTGATGTGGGACAATACCGTCTGTCGAAGATTCCCAGTAACAGAGGAAGAAGATAGCCACCCGCAGAATCCATGAAAGATGACTCAAGGTCCCAGAGGAAATTTGTCTCGTTGTCTTCTTTTACTTTGCACCTTGGAAAAAAAAAAAAAAAAGAAGGAAGGACAATACATCAAAAAGTGAAATGAGGGCAGATGTACTCCACCAACCAAAGAGATGCTTAATCAAATGCTGGTGTCAGTTGTGTGAGAGCACATCCCGCTGATCTTAATTGTTGTCAGTCCATTTGTTTTTGCCAGGGAATAAAAACAGTGAAAGATTTTAGTACAAACTGTTCTTATAATTCACCAACAAAATGCTTGCAATTAATCTGGCTGCATTGCCAGACAATGCTTGGTAAGAGCGGGGGGGGGGGGGGGGGGGGGGGGGGCATAGTCCATCACATTTCATTTCATTTAGCTGACGCTTTTATCCAAAGCGACTTACAATAAGTGCATTCAAGGGTACAAACCAGAACATCAAGAATCAAGAAAGTACAATTTCTTCAAGAATAGAGCAAAACTACAAGGTTCTATAATTAAGTGCCATTTAAGTGCTACTAAATTGTTAATTTAAAAAAAATAATTAATTCATCCAATTCCGGGCCGCAGATGTTTGGAAATCCCTGCCCTATTTATATCCCATCTTAAGCAAATTCCAGCTTTGGAAGGTGTCACAGGAATCCAGCGGTCGTCCTCTGACACGTTTTTCAAAGTCAGTGTAAACTCCAAACAGTGTCTTAGCCAGACAGCTCTGCTACAATTCATCAGCCACAGCTTTCCCAACAGTTTTATCAGCAAACATCCAATGAATATGCTGTTGAACAAACAGCCGTCTAAACAGGACCACCGTGCCTAACGTCATTATGCCTGTGTCCTCCGCTCGTGTACGGGAGGGGAAAAAAAGCCTCATCTCAGGAACTCTTATGGGGATTTAACCATACCAGAATTCTGATCTGACTTGGACGGCGTCCCAGAAAGCAGCAGAGTTAATAGCCTTTCTCTCCATTGAATAATGCTTTGAATCAGTAATGTGCTGCATACACAGGAGTGCAGTTTAATGTTCCTCTGAGGGATCTTCATTTCCTCTGCTACAGACCAGTAAGAAAAAAGGCGATCTTACTTTTTCAAATTAAAGGAAAGTCTAGTTGAAAACACTGTCAGGTTTCCAGACACTAATATGTCTCCAAACATCATCATGAGGGCCTCTGTGCGGCTCAGCAGTGTATTTTCTGACTTCCAACACAAATCTGCAGAGGTACCAAAGAAGGAGCTAAGCTTCTTGAAGAAATATCCACAGTTGAATCTCACAGGGGACTGTTTGAATAAGTACAACCAAATAAATCCGTCTAAATACAAACAAAATATAATGAAAGTAATAAAAAATCTCTGCAAGTCCCAGATTTAATTTTAACAGAAAAAATAAAACTTTTTACACAAGGACTACTGCTTTACATTAGATATAGATGTTAATATTGAGTTGATGTGGGTTACATGGCCAAACAAATTCTGTTCTAAAATAAATGGCCCTGCAGACGTGTTGGGTTTCCATCCAACTGTAGTGCAAATAAGTGAATATAAGAAGTCACTTAGTTAAAATGTTGGTGCAGATGAGGATGCAGCAAGATGATGTTATTTAGGCTTCAATGCATGGGAGTTAGAGTCATCTCGGGGTGAAGCAGCATTTTGCAGTTATCCCTTCGCTTCTAAGCTTGAAGGAGAAGCTATGGTGGTCTTCAAAATATCCTCTCTACAACCAGGTTTTGATTTGTCCATTGTAGGCCACAGCAGAAACATGACAAACTCAGCAGAAGAGGACCGGCTCCATGTAGATACGAAGAAATCATTCTAAGGTTATAAGTAAAACATGAATAAAAACATATTTAAGAATATTGAACAAAATTTCTGCCTTGAGAGAATGGCTGAATGGCTGAAAACATTGAATACCTGATGGAAATATGATTTCCATCAGGTATTTCCTGAAATCATATTTCCTGATGGAAATATGATTTCCATCAGGTATTGAATCTACGCTTCCTCCTCATCCTTCCATTCGCGTGCACACATCACGCAGATCCCTGCAACTCTATCACGTTAGTATTTATGTATTTAGAGCATCGGACCGATTCCATCACATCAGTGGATCTCACCTCCTCTGGAAGATTATTTGGATTTTTTGTAAGTGATCTCCAGTGCGCTCCGTGCGCTCTGTGCGCCTGATGGCTCAGTCACGTTCACTGCAGTGATTTGATGATACACGCACAGTTTTAGATGATATTTTTAAAACCTATTAATGACTCGGCTCTTTAACTCCGCTGTTAAATCGAATCTGAACGTAATTTGCTTTAAGTTGTTTCATTTTTTTATTAAATGGCTCGTGTGGAGCAGATATGTCGCGCGAGCAACACTTGCTCGAAGTGGCTTGAGAAGTGGCGGTTATCAGGAACGGTTATAAATGAGACCCCTGATGTTTTCAGCCACTTTTGGTCTCTGTATTAAAATTTGCTGTATGTTTCAATTTTTTTGTTTTCCTTGCATGCAAATTAGGATTAAAACCTAACGGATGAACTTAATGCAATACCGGGTGTTTTTTCTACAGCTTCAAACTAATTGTGATGATACATAAACTTTCGACAAGGAGGATGGGGAATCTGCCATTGTATTGTATTTTGTATTTTATTTAACAAAATGGTCACTTCATGCTTTTTTTTATTAAAACACAACACACGAGATGATCAATCGATTACATTTTACAATTGCTTACAATGATCACGTTTGTCTGGGCCAAACATCACTATAAGCGGTTGATAACTGTAACTGAATAAAATAGCATGTGTATGATATTCCCAGAACTTGAGGGAAAGCTAACAGCATGTTTTAAGACAGGGGAGATATAACATTGAGCATGTGCGTATGTGCACACACAAACACACACACACACACACACACCCTCCCACACACCCTCCCTCTCCTTCTCACAGACTCAGCTAACGTATCTGACCCGCTGCAGTTTAAATATTATTTTTTAATTGCACAAAAATATCAACACGGATCCCAACATGATGATCGATACTTTTCTTAATTTGAGTACAATCTTTTTTCATAGCTGTGCATTCATTCATAAATTACTCTGCCCGCCCTTTTTCTCTCACGCTGACACACACACCGGCATGCACTCACAGACACAAACAGTGTGATCGGACAACGGTAAAAACAACAGAATTTGTAAACTTTGACAATGTATGGAGAGCCGGAGGAGATGGCGGGGCGCACTTGGTTTGACTAGATTCGGTTGGCAGTGCGGATGATAGATACACAAGGAGCAGCACTAAATTACTAACAAAGCCGGTAAAAACTGTAAAAACATGTATGAGAAGACCCAATCACGACACAAATACGGTTCTGTCGCATGCTTTCATCAATATAAACGGTTTATCACTACGTCCAGTTTCCACTCTCATGATTCCCGTTAAAACAATTACTAGAATACTTACTTTTTTGGGAGGCAGAGGCGTCAAAAATTTGGACGGAGGCGGCCGGCCTGCAATCCTCTATGCAGGAAAAAACCCTGGGGGGAGGCTCAGACCATAATTCAAATTTACGACAGTAAATTATGCAGCTCCACATTCGGGAAGATAGGGTATAGCTAAGAGTATCTGTTGCACTGTGTTGTTTAAAGTGCAAGTTTGGGATTTTTTAAGTATAAAAAATGTATGTGGTCATATGTACGAGAGACCCTTAAGACCCTGAAGCTTCTCCCACCAAACAGGACTGCAGAACAAGACACAGATGGACAAAATACATGACCCCTGTTCCGCATAAAAATACATTCCAAAGTTTGGCATGAAGCTTTAGCTGTCCCACTGAGCTAAAGAGATATATTTCAAAGTAACAGTCCATCTAATGTTAAATTCCATCTTTTTGTTTCTTCTCTGTGGAGCTAATGGAAGGATACATTCTAGCACTCTCATGTACGTTTGTTGTTAGCAAGCCTCTGCTTCACTTCATTTGACGGGTTGTATATTTCTGCACTTTTATAGTTTGATAAATTAAATACTTGTTGGATCTGTGATTAAGGACCATAGATAACGACGGTGACTCATGAATCAGATATCGTGATGGTGGGTCCTTATGGATCATGATCGTGGTGGCAGCTGATCATGAACTATGATCACAAGACTGCTTGATATACAATATGTCTACTCACATATTCTACCACTACTGGAAATAACTCCTCAATTAATTTGTCATTGCTGCTCTCTCCTTGACTGTGCAAATACTTTAACCATTGACATACTTTGTCGATGTGTTCAGTTGAAGAGGCTTCTATTACTTTTTTATTTATTTGGTAGTTATTCCTTACTTATGTTGAGGGTTAAAAGTATAGTTCACCCAAATAATACCACTCATCTAAATGGTACCTTTTTGAGTCTCAATTTTTTTTTAAAGATCTTTTCTTTACTTTTGAAAAATTGGTCACCTTGACTTCAATTGTATTGGATTTGGCTGCAACGCTATTTAGCCCTGAAACTCCACAATAGTTTTGTGACTCAAACACCTAACCCGAGCCGTGAGTAGATCATGAGTAAATTTCAATTTTGGGGTGAATTATCCCTTTAAGGACAGAGGATGTCGCACCTTGTTAAGCCCTATGAGACTAAATTTAAACTGTGAATATTTCCCTTGAGAGATCTTCAGAGAACCAAGTTGTGACCAAAGCACGTGTAAACACTGTGTGCAAAGGATAATCACCACAGTGGGGGGACAAGACTGAAGAGGACAACTGTGCTAACAACAGCTGACGAGGGGGCGAGTGCTAATTAAAACATTGTATGTTTTGCTATTTATCTATCAACCAAACTTCTAAACAGTACTATGGAGATAAGAGTTTCAGATACAGAGACACTCAGCAGTGGAACAATTCATAGTATAATATGTGAACTCAATGACTGAACTCATGCGAAAGTAATGTGGCTTTCCCTTTTCTTGTGTCTCCCAAACTATGGAATGTTGGCCACTAGTTATTGCCATCGTGCGGTGCTGTGTGTGTATGTGTGTGTGTGGGTGTGTATGTGTGTGTGTGTGTTTGTGTGTCTGTGTGTCTGTGTGTCTGTGTGTCTCCTTTTGGGAATGGTAAATAATATAACCACTCCCATTAGGTTTATGAGCTGACATATTAAAGCCAATAAACTGATTGAGGTATTCACTCACTTAAGAGACTTAATGCTGATGTCATACATCCACATGTTGAAGTACGACCCCTTCTAACTTCTAACGCTACTTTTTATTTTTTTCATAACAAAAAATACCATCAAAATCACCAGATGCCGACAATGCTGAACCATCTGTTAAAACAGATCCTATGTTTAGACTTGTCAACATAGCAGTACAATTCTACTTTCAGATCATTTTGATGTGACTCATTATCAGTGGCTGACCCATGGTAATTCAAAAAACTAAGTGAAGAATATTTTTTTTCTGTTACATCTATTATTCTCATTCCAGAGAAGAGGATTTTGTAATTGATAATTTTTTTACTCCCCTGGGTTATGCATTCTGAATATTGTTACTTCAGATCATGGCAGTGTTATATTCAAGTGTTTACTTTTAGACTACCAGATAATGACTGATAAAGTTCTGTGATGATACTGCTACTGGTTTCCATGAACGTAATCTAAATGGCTCTACTTTTTTTTTAAATACTAAAATAAAAAGTTACTGATTCTGCGAAAGCTACTGTTGGTATTAGAAAACAAATATACCTCTCCCTTCACTGCTCTTTCATAAGCTCCACCCCCACATTAAGGCACATGTAAAATTAGCTACGTGAATTAGCTACCACAAACATTTGCATTAACTGTAGACAGAATACACCCACTGCATGTACACAAACTACACATTCATCAACCAGAATCATCCACAACAGTTAACTTGTGTCAGTCCTTGAAGAATCAGACAGTCAGACACTGACCTTTTAACCTGTTCTGTTGACTGGTTGCTGCCTGCTCCGAGGAGTTATATACTGGTTTGTCGCAGCTTTTGGCAGCTCCTGGAGGTCTCGCCACCATTGAGACAGCTCACTGATATTCGTGTAATTTCTATTATTTTTTTATCTTCTTTTGGTTTGGTGCCGTTCCAGGTGCTTGGGTATTTGGCTATTTTTTTAATAATAATGAAGAAACAACAAAGAAAAAAATAGTTGGGTTCATTATACAGATTTGATTTCTGTGTTTCCTAAATACAGAGCCAGGGCTATGAATTTGACTTGATTTTTGGTACAGCTGGACAGACCATACAGCTAAAAGAACGTCAGGAGCTATTAGCCGATTTTGACAAGAAGTGTGTTGAACTGATATAACTTACCCTACTTTTAAAAGCCTACCTATGAGGACCGACCATTTTATACTTGTCCCACTCTGAGAAAGAACAAAAACAGACACATGCACGTCCCAGGGTCTGAAAGAAGTATTGAAAATAGATAGATCTGCACAGCAAAACAGTTTCTGATAAACCTTGTGTTCAAAATATCCCACCTGAAACTGGAGCTTTTTGGCGTGTGGATCTATCTGTTTTCAAATGCTCTTCCCACGATAGCAAAATATTTCATAACAGACATGGAATCAATTTGTAACATTGATCAAAAATATCTCAGCCATGAACCAAGTGATTGAATTTTCCCTAAAAATATAATCATCTATGCATAAAATCTGCTCAGTGACCAGCAAATCATTGGACACATGAGAAAATCCTCGTCCTCTCAGTGGCTCAATGGTGTGTGATTATTTGTTATTAGGTCAAAGTTTTCATTGTGTGAATCATTGTGCTGCATCAATTAAATTATTAAAAGTGTAGAGTATCATTATGCATACAAGTGCAGCGCCTGTTCTAAACCTGCCTGGTTGGACTGGGCTGTTCTCTTGCCTGTGTTAATGCTCTGGAGCTACTTCAGAATTTTTCCTTGTCATTAGTGAATCCTCCTCAAAAAGTTCTCCTGTCACTTTTTCTTGTGTGCCTGCTGTGTGTGTTTTGTGGTGAAAACTTTACGTTCATCCTACCTGGTTTAGGGCCGTTGTGTGTCAATGAACAACTGGATTCTCATTGCACAAATTTAATAGTTGTGATTTTTATAGTATGTTTTTCATAAAATGAATTTGAATTAGTTTTATTAATGATCAGGTGTGTCTCAGTAGACATAGAAGAAGACACGCTCAACCCGGACCACAGAGTTCCTCTTGGCACGCTGACCCACTCTTACGGACTCCAAGGCACTGATTGTCTGTTTATTGAAATTGTATGAATATTGAATGTATTACGCATTAAAATCCTGCTAAATGAAACACTGCACTTCGCTTTGCCCTTAATAATACACATGCCAAGTTTGAAGCCAATAAGATAAAAGGTTCTAAAGATATGAATTTCCCATACAGACAGACAGATATTTCTGGCGTTAGTAGAGGGATGTCCATGTCCCAGATCATTATCTTAACTATTGTTCTAAAGTGTAAACCCCATTAAACCTTAAATCCCGGTCCACTTGTTTTGTTTCCACTCGGTTTAGACAGTAAATGACCCCCCAGATTACAGCGTCTCTGCCCGAGCCTGTCCACATGCCTCACATGACTGTCATGGCCACCTGTTGAAATGGTGGGTGGCTAATGCTAGTGGTGACTTCGGATTCCCTCTCCATTACACTGCATCTGACAGATCACCAGCTACACACCAGCCAACCGCTACCAGCATTCCACCCTCCCTCCACACTCCCCCAGCCAGTGCTGTTATGGCACCCCCCCCACCCCCTCTTGATTGATGGATTATCCCTACACAGGGTTAATTTACACTCCTGAATTATGCATGGTATGATGCCACCACTCCATTCTGCTGCTCACCGTGGGGTGAGGCTCCTGCGTTGGAGGATTCAAGATGTTTCCCTTCTCCTCGCCATTTGTCCTCTCACACATAATGCGGGAGGTTGGGGAGCTTTTTAAGGAGATGACAGTTGGAGTGGCCAAAATGTTCTTTGGCTATTCATTATTCAACTGGTGAGAATGGTAAACGCAATGAATTCATAACATGCAGAACATTTCTACTCAGATATATTTTACTCTCCTTTGTTCTCATTTTATTTCCTTTTTGAAGTAACACAAAATAAATATCCAGAATATTAAGTTAATCATGTGGTTTTGTTGATATGTTCTCTTTGATTATACTTCCTGTATATAAGAGCAGGGGCCCTCAAGTAAACCTTAAAAAGCCTAATGCAATAAGTCACTATTATTTAAGGGCATGGCCAAACTTTTTCCACAGATATTTCAGTGAAAGTCCGATGTTGACTTATGGTCTATTCATCAGTTTTAATAATCACTGATGATCTTTTTCCCACAATAAAAACTAAATGTGACCTAATAGGAAGCACAAACACACACTCACACTGCCATCCTAGAGACATCCAAAGCGAGCAATATAAACTCTGAGAAACAGGGACACTGGTCGGAACTGAGAGAAGGACAAATGCAGCCAAACGCAGAGACGGCCTTGAAGAAAACCTGCTCCTGCCATTGTGAGCATTTATTATTCTGCTCTGTTGTGTCTGTATCCCTCTTCAATAACACCACCTAACACTAGTTGGCAGTGGAGTCAAGTCAAAATTTGTTTATTAGTGCTAATAAGTTGAACAGTTATTGCAACAAAGAAGAGAGGGGAAGTCGCAACATGTATTTACATTTCAAAGAGAGGTGCAGGCTTCAGTGTCTGTGCAGAAGTATACATTTGGCCTTGAAACTCCACAGCCTGTGTGGAGTTTGAGAGCACCTGTCTGGAAGATTTAGATAAACTGTCCAAATTCAGGTTTGCAAAGCTTATATAGATTTACTGAAGAATATAACTGCTTCCAAATGAGCTTCAATTAACTCCTGGAATAAAGGATCTGAACATTTCTGAGAGGTTCCAGTTTTTTATTTATTTTTGTACATTTGAAAATATTGTGTTATCACATTATCACTATGGGTTATTGGAAAACATGAAGGTGCTGAATAATCACTGAGCCACTGCATATTTCAATTCAGGGAGAAATGTCCAAGTAAATATTCAGCCCCTTTTCAGTGTATGGGTATAAGCCTATTACCCATTGTTATATTTTCTATCACCTTCCCCTTCTAATAGGCCACAGAAAAATGACTTCAAAAACTGTTTTCATCAATGAATAAAAACTAGATAGCAATGTCAAAGACAGACTAAACTTAATGCAGCCACAGAATTAGGGACATTGTTCCAGATTGTAAAACGTAACCTCTGTTGTCCACAACTTCCTCTAGTTCAAAAGCTGGTTTGTCTGCTTAAACTATTGAACTAATACACTGCAGACATTCTGATATACTAATAACATTAACAATAGCTCAACTCTATTCAAGTGTCCTAATGAGCCATGACAGTGCCACAGCATGAGCAAAGGTCTCTGAAACTCAAGCAGCTCAATGGAATTCAGCCAACATTCATGTAATTGTTTACACCTGGATTTTTCCGAGTGTCACATGTCAAAATATTTGTCCTGAAGAACAACAAACAGTGTCTTGTATTACTGTCACGTTGTGGCTGTTATGTTCGCTAATGTTATGTGCAATGTACAACATTGCTGTATGCCAACACTCATATAAAGGTATGCTAATGCTAGCATACATTAACATTTTAATTTGATGTCTGCAGGCCAACAGGTGGAGGGAGGGCTGTCAACTGTTTAATCTTCGTCAACATGTTATCCCAAAGACTGTATATGGAGATGGAGAACTTGACGATTAACATAATTGAAGCAAAAACATCTTGATGGCCACCTGGTGGTGGGCTGCAGTATAGTTCATTAACACCCCCTCCCCCATTGAGATAGACATGGATCAAACTAAATAAGTCAATGAAAACATTACATCATTTTTTGAAGAAAGTTCTCATCTGACTGATATTGTGATGTATGATTTAAGATAAGTTTCCTTTTGATCACCTATTTTGTTTTTGTTTTTATTTAATCTTTATTTATCAGACAGTATTGAGATCCAGATCTCTTTTCCAAGAGAGGCCTGAGATAAGAAACAAACAAACAAAAATGGTATTTGGTCTGCATTTATATGGAACTTTTATAGTCTTGATGACCACTCAAAGCACTTTTCAGTACAGTTTTACATTCACTGACTGAAATGTCATGATAGACAGTTGAGACAGACTAACCATGTGTCAGACATGTGTATTGGCGGGACCTTGATACTGATGCAATAGACGATCACTACTGTGGAGACTTGTTTCGTCCATCCATGGTCACACATCATCATACACCTGCAGCGCTGTTGTGAGCTAAACAAACAGATCAATAGGCCTACACGGGGTTATGCATCTTGTGAGTTACACAACAATACAGGTCTGTACTCTTTTTTTAATGGAGAAAAAAAAGATGAAGTCATATTTTGTATAAGAATAGAAAATTAAAGAGTATTATTTTTATTTATTTTTAAATAAATTCAATGTTACTTCTGGTGTCATTGGGTCCTGGAAATACCTTCAAAACAGTACTAGTATATCTAGGTTTTAAGGAACTATATATTTTATTCTTTGGGGGAGATTTATGCTCAGCTCAGAATGTATTAGTATTAGATGAGAGGCACAAACTGGACTGTATATACAACTATTTTACAGAGCCTGTATGACCTCCTGTATGTACACTATATCTCATATACAATAAAAAAAACTAATACAATATAAAAATCGCTTCATCATTTCTGGAGTATTCCCAGATATGGGCGTGATATACAGCCCCTGCTGGCCTGCACCCCCCACCTGTCTATGATGTATCAGCCTCAGAGGGCAGGGTCAGTGTGTGTAGACAAACCCTGATGAGAAGGACCTGATGTTGATTGATGATGGCTCTGCCAAACAGAGACTCAGGAACACCCCTGAAAGCCAGCATGTGCCACTCCGGTTAATGTGTGCAAGATCTCTCCACCCCCCCCCCCCTCCCGACTATTTCTGTCCCCGTCTCCTCTGAGTCTCCATTTGTCACGTATGACAATTGTGCCGCTCAGCACTTTCCCGGCCCTGACTTCAGCCGGACCCTTTGGGGAAGGATGTGTCCCAGTGTCCAGACAATGTGGAGCATCACAAAGAGCTGATGCACGACTAAACCGTCAGCTACAGCACGCTAAGTACCACAGCTCGAGGAAAGGCTCCTCTGTGGACACTCTCTTTGTTGTAACTCATGTATGAAAAGAATCAGTTACATGAAATGAATTTGAAAAGTGTTTGAACTTGGTTTCAGACATTTTCATCATCCTCTGTGTTGACTTCCTGTATTGATTTTGTTCAGACACAGACATTTTTTTCATCGCAGCATGTGACATCAAACCACATGAAGAAAAGAAGGGCTTAAGGTGAGCATTAAAGCACCGTGTTGGTTAAGAGCTGAAACCGACTCAGTTCAGTAAACTAAGTACAACAGATAAGAACATCTCAGGCAGAGCTAGTATTAAGGGTCATTTTAATTCACCTTACTGACTGGTTTCAACCACTCTATATGGTGTAACAGTGGTCTATACCCAGATAAAGTTGAAACTGTTACCAGAGGCCTTTAAAGCATTTTATCTGTTACAAGTGCCTCGAGAACATTTCAATTTGATGTCTAGGCATTTGCTACAAATTAAAATTTGAGCTTTCGCATCTTAAGTAATGCTTCTGTCGGTGTCTAGAAGCCACAGAGGCGAAGATTTTAGAAAAACTAACTGTAGGTAGGTTGGTAATAGCTACAATTTATTTTCTCAGGTGTATTTTAAAAGTCTGGAGAAAATTCTAAAGTTAAACGATATATACATATATATTCAAATCAAGCATAATAATGGCACTGAAGCTGTTGCACCATAATTGTATAGGCAAATAGGTATAGGCTTTTAGTTGCATCCTTCCTCAGGCCCTTGAAGTTGGCAGATTTACAAACATCCAGGTTGACGAAATGTTGTGTGAATTATATGAATAAGGAGAAGATGAGGATGATATATATTTTCTTTTATACTGTCCTTATTATGCATAGTAAGGAATGTCTATATTAAATTAAGTTTATGTCAAAAATCCAGACATGTTTTGGTGCGTGGATGATGAGAGAATGGAGTGGTTGCTAAATTTAAATGCTTATAGGTTGTTTGATTTACAAATAGAATTTTCTGACAAATACATATCTTTTTTAAATCCCTCTGTGCATTGTGTCCTGCCTAAATAACCTGAGCAAATAGGAAATAATTCACGTTAAATCTGCCAAATCAATATTTTATACTGACAAAACGCTATGATATATATCTTTGACCTATATTTTTCAAATAACAAGAGACACATGAACAATTAACAAAGGGACATGGAACTGCTCACATGTTTAAAGCTCACCAACAGTTTATATATTTTTCAACAATTTACAGTATATGTTCATGAATTGTTGTGACAGGTCTGAAATGTGAAATATCATCCTCGAAACAAACAAAAAGAAAGAATTCTAAAAAAAACAAAAGAGAAGAGAAAAGTTGGGAGTTATTGCCATTTGTAATTGAGTCCTTATACAGCTGAGGTGATGGGTTTACGTTGCTGGGTAAAGTGTCAATCTTGCTGCAAGGCTGTGCTTATTGTTCAACAGAGAGCCCACCAATCATCTCCCGACCGAGGCATTGTTACAGTCTGGGTATCGACATGCTTCATAAATCAGAGCTATTGGATTGCCAGCTGCTATTTTTACAGCCAGTGACACGACCTGCCAGCCAGGGGCCTCACATCCTGATGTGCATGTATTGACCTGATGCTCTGAGGCAGGGAACAGTCAGGAGAGCCCTCCATTATTTCATCCCACGCACAACACACAGACTCATGTGGCAGGAAATTATGCACACCCGCACAGTCCAGTGTTCTGGTATGGTTTTGTTCAATCCCTCGTATATTCTTTAAGGGCTGGATACTAAACAGTGACAGACCACTCTCTCCTGTTTCCCCCCCCCCAATCCTTATCTGTCAACAAGCCGTGCCTTTGTTACTGAGCAAGGGAATGCGGGCTAAAGCAAGATGTCTTCCATCTGTCCACAGCCATTATGCTTCCCATTAGTCGAGACATCTTCATTTCCACGGGGAGACATGTGCGACTGGATTGAGCTGAGTGCTGTGCACTGATGGGGAGAGACAAGAGATTGTCAGGTGTCCGGTCCCATCCGCGCTACCCAGCCATCCATTTTCATTAGGTGTGTCAAGCAGCGGACAAGATATTTTCTATTGGACTTCCACACATAATTTGTTCCAAATGCAAGGGCTGCCATCAAAATGCGACAGCCTGCGTCGAGAGACGGGAGCAGGCAGGAGATTGAGTGGTGGCATGGTCACCTCTTTGGAAAAGACTCAGCCACAAACCAGCCAATGATTTCCTTAAGCAATTTTTCAAATGGTGAGCTTTACTGTTGTCCCAGAAATGTCATTTTGTCACATTTTATCAATCAATCAATCAATCAAATTTTATTTGTATAGCCCATATTCACAAATTACAATTCATCTCATAGGGCTTTAACAGGGTGTGACATCCTCTGTCCTTAACCCTCAGCAAGAGTAAGGAAAAACTACAAAAAACCCTTTTAACAGGGTAAAAATATGTAGAAACCTCAGAGAGAGCCACATGTGAGGGATCCCTCTCCCAGGACGGACAGAAGTGCAATAGATGCCACGTGCAGGAGAACATCATCAATAATCAAAGTCTCTAGCAGCATTGATGAAGCACAGTCCATGCTCAGCAACCATCTAGACCACGATCCACCATCCAGACCAGACGCCACTTCAGTCCTCAGTCACCGTCCACCGCCGCCCACCAGGAGGACCCATCACAAGCCACCACTGCGGTCCTGGTCCACCGCCCGTGCCCAATGCCAACGCGACACAGGGTCCGCCACCAGCACCACGATACATTTTATGCATTTGTCATCTATTAAAGTGGGAGGAGACAGAGCAAATACAATTCATTAATCTGTGCTGATGGAAATTAAAATAAAGTCAAGGCGCGGCAATAGCACAACCCACTGATTCTTAAATCAGAAAAATTAAATTAAATATTTTACAGACCTCGCCCCTGAAAGTAAAAAATGACTCCTGCACTTTTCCCTCCATCACAAAAATATCAATGGTGCGAACAACTACAACATTTCATCAAACACCAAATTGTATGTACATATATACTGGATTTCTTGTGATGCTGCTAAAGAGTAAAGATAATGGATGAATATGATTCTTCGAGGAAATTCATCAAGCTGCCACTGAAACTTAGATGATGGAGTGATAACCCTCACAAGCTGGGTAAATTCTCGCCTTTGAGCAAGATAAATCAGCTGTCTACTTGCATTCTGGTTCAACATGTCCAGTCTGTCTGAAACCAATGAATTGATGACCCTTTTGTACTGAAAAAAACGTCAAAACTGCTTTCTTGTTGCTTTGTGCTGTGTTTAATTTTGGTTAAGCTACATTGATTTTTGGCCACCTCGGGGCTGCAGATTAAGCTGAAGAGATTTGGGAGATCCTTCAGACTTTCCCTGGTGGGGCTGTATGCAAATATCTCAGTGAAACACCCTCGACATTCTCTGGCCAGTCCCCTCAGACTGAAAAAAAAAGAATACAAATATCTCAGGAGGAAAAAGCTGTGCCATACACATAGAAGACACAGACAGATGTCTAGAGAGCTTTTAGTGATAGGGGCGAAAGCCCCTATCACTAAAATCACTCAATTTGCTGTAAAACAAAACACTTGATCTCCGCAGCAATTCTTGCATCTGCTTGCTGCACCACCCCCTCACCTAAATGCTCCGGAGATATCTGTGTTGTTGAGAAAAGGTCTGAGCGGAAAATCTCCTTCTGTGTTGTTCATGTGAGAAAAGCAAACACTGGGGTAAGTCCCGACCCAACATCCTCAGGAGTTCATGGCTTATGGGTGAGTCCTTTCATTAATTTAATCGATCCAATGATTAGTGCAGCTTTAAAGCTGACAGAGACCTCCATCATTAATTGCACTATACAAGCTTTTGCATGCAAGCTGATGTGGCAATAATCATGATCACCCAGTGGATTGATCATTAAACTAGCATGGCAGTTCCACTCAATGCAGCTCACATCCTGCTGTGTGACTACAGGGCCTCACTGACACATCATCCTCCCACCATAAGCAGACAACTCTTCATTTAATGACCATCTATGCACTTGCTCAAAGTCATCTTGCTAAACACTCTAAACCCAATTAATATTTCATGACTTCACACCACTTCTGAATCTAAATCAGATATCGGTCTCTCTAATTTGAACAATATAGAGGAAACATGACAGCCGCTTCCAGTTAATGTCAGAGATGTTTGCATCGAAGGGGCTGCAGAATGAATGAAAATGGAAGAATACAGCACGTAGTGTGTGGAGTTTTTGAGGCGCTTCACTTACTTGTCATGATAATTCTTGGTTGTTTTTTAGGATTCTTTTCTGGTGACATTTCTGCTCTGCTGGAAAGCGACAGGGGACAGCGACGGCAGAGGGAAGGGATGACATGCAACAAAGGTCACGGTCAGGAGAAGTGTCACGTACCTCGACAAAGTGTCAAGACATCTCATTCATGCCTGAACCTACAGACAGTCTGCATTGTTATTTCCTCTCAAACTGTATATTCTGTTTGGTTTACATTTTGCTTTTCTGCAAGCCCGTCTTTGTCCTTAACCTGTTATTTCCTTTCCCTTTCAGTGAGCAAAGTGCAGAGTAGACCAGAGAAATAAGCTTTACCTTTTGCTCTGGTGATAATAACTATAATTATAAAAGCAAATAAAATCTAATAACACAACTGTGAAATAACAGAACAGCTATATAAACACATCAACACATTAAAATTAATAAACTTAGCCTCTGACTTTATACACCTGTGGTATTAATGAGCTCAATGAAGGACGATGAGATTTTAAAGTTGTAACAAGTAAGAATAATTTTTCCCATGATAACCTCTTACGAAATACCTTCAGAATGAATCATTGTGGTGTGTCGTTGAATCCATTACCAATGTTCCTTGCTGTAAGCAGCTGAAGAAATAAGAGTAGACATGCCTTCTATAAAGCAAAACAAGACAACACATCCATAGCTACTCTCTGAGGCTGCTCCTAGAGACACAATGCAATGGTTACAATGTTCAACATCTTATTTCAGCATGTTAGCATGGTAACATTCTAATAAGCACTAACAACAGGCTGATTTTGAAATTTTATTAATTTGGCAGGTATCTTGTCTTAATGAATGTCTGAATCAAAGTTTGTGGTGATCCATTCAAAAGCTGTGAAGACATTTCACTTCAAGGTCCAGTGTGTAGGATTTAGGCTATTTATATTTTTGTTTGAAAATGCATCAAATCTTCTACAATTACACCTGGTGTAACATAACTCCAGAGTAAAAAAGGAGGATTTGCTGCTGGCCGTGTTTTAGTTTTACAAAATCTTCAGGCCCCTATCACATGACCCCTTCCAAAAGAAAACATTATCCTTGAATATCAATGTAAAATTTAACATGGATAATCCATTACAAGCGTTGCTGACACTGCTGTCTTTGCTGACAGCGGTTGTGCAGTTAAAGTCTGAATGTTACAACGATTATAACTGTTTACACACGTAGGAGAAAAACTTCTTACTTAAGCAACCTATGACAATTCTGCAACTAACAATGAAATTCTTCCTGTGTACACCAGGACACGCATGTCCAGTGTACATGATTGGTCTTGTGATATGCGTTTTAGGCGTGTAAGAACATACAGGGATTATAAGGAATATATGGAGCCAAAACACTTATTTGGACCGAGATCGTTTATAAATGAAAACGTAGTAATATGAATGTAACCTTAGTGGCATCTTGTGGTAAAGTTGCATATTTCAACCAACTGATTACCTCTGCCCTCATCCTTGGAAGAAGGATAACCTCAAGGGGCCTGAATTTAACACAAATCTGTAAGACCTAGTGTTTAGTTTGTTGGTACTGGGTTACTGTAGAAACATAGTGGTGAAACATGGGGGACTCTTTGGAAGTGGACACACTCCCTGTGGCGCTATGAAAGGCTCATTCTAATGTTAAATAACCCAGAACAATTCTTACTGTGTGGTTCACACACTAATGAAAACTTCATTATCACTATTTCCATTTCTGTATCCTTTATTTCTTCTAACATAATTCAGAACATCTTTGAAAAACACAATGTGCTCAATGTGCGACAAGAAACTCCTTAACAAAATCTTTGAGTTGCAAGGTGAACATTGCGCCCAATGTTTTCCATTGCTAAGATTAAAAAGAGTTATTGTGACAGCCTGAAAGAAAAACTGGATTTGTGCTTTTCACAGAGGACGGATCTGTTTCAAGTTTCAAGACAACAAGTTTACATGTCCAATCAATGATCTGTTTCTTGGTTGTATTTGCTAATAACATGCTTGCAGAGTTTCCTTCAGAAGCTCCACACCAGTAAATATGCAGACTTGCACTGGACTCAGCAGTTCCTCTGTATTTTCTCTGGAGAAGGTTTATGTGTGAAAATAAATGTCAGAGTGAGAAGCTCCGCAGTTTCTACAGACTTTATCTGCCTGACCTCCAAATATAAAGTCCGTAGAAATCCAGGAGAATCGGATGAGTGATCTGGAGGGGCTGTAACACCTCTGCTTGTTGGACCCTGCTGCTCCAGCTCTCCGCTTGGTTTGGATCTCTTGGGACAGATGTTATAAGCAGGTCTGATCGGGGTCATAGATCCCCTTTAACAATACAAATCATTTTTCAAACATGCTGTTGTTGCCCTATGTAATAAAAGGGAATTTTTTACTTTGTATTTTTGTCACTTTAAATGTAGAAACCCATTTTGACATATTCATTAAAAACAACTCACAGATGCAGCGTCTGGATCTGTAAGAGTCACACTACCACCAGGCCTTGGACTTCACTGTAGGTGGACTGTTGTCATGAATGATAGGTAAGTTTACGTGTATATGTTGTTAGGCATTAAGTACTATAATAATATTTTTTGAAATTGACATGATATAGCTTTTTTCTCACAAATGACATAGATGACAGATTTACAAAAACAACTATTGGAGAACTTGTTGTATTCTCTTATGAGTAAAACAAACAAAAAACAACAGCTTGATAATGACACAGACACTAAAGAGAAAATATCATGTCAGGCTCAAACAGGGTCATGGGTCATAACCATTCGATAAACTTGATTAATTGAAGATATTGATGAAAAAAATAACCCTCATACACACGTCTGCACACACAGTGCTCATCGAGCAGAGGTCTTCTATGTGTCATGCAAGGATCACTTCCTAAATATGATTAAAAATAGGACATGATGCGTAGCCAGGACAAAGCATGTATGTAAATGGACTCAGTCGAGCAAAGTGTGAAACGTGCCATTTTGTAATTTCATGGTCAGGGCTGCTCATCAAAACTGCTGTATCATGAAAATTTAGGCCTGGGTACTTGGGAGCTGCAGATATAATAACTTATATCTATAAAAACTCAGGGTGTAGATGTGATCACTGCTGTGGTAAATGTGCATTCAAATGTCTCTGATCATTACTTAAAATGCAATTTTCTAGGTTGAAAATGTGGCACTCTGTATTGAAGAGCTCTTAGTGATGATCCGCTGTAATTCTCGTAGCTTGCGATAGCCCAGTTTTTTTTTTTTTACAAGAGGCTGAAAGAAACCCCTGTGTTGACGCTCCTAGTAATCTAGCACCAGATGCTGAAGGAAAATAGGGCAGACAGTGAGGACGCCAACAGAAACAACTGACACTGCTGCCGCTGGACAGGATGATGGTCGAGCTCTCTGGGAGCTGGAGCAGAACTTCACAGGCAGCTCCAGCAGGCAGGTACATCATTTCTTCGGACGTGTTGTTTTGGGTTTTCGGCTTTGACAGAGGATGACATGCCTGTGTGTGTATGTTTGCATACAACCGCGAAACACCACTGTAACACAGACAAAGAAAAGTCAGTAAAATAGAGAGTAAAGTGTAGCATTGGCTGGTCGGATGGCTTTGCCTACGAGTCTGCACCTCAGCATGACTTCAGTTTGTGGACTTTGGAGCAGCTCGATTTTGAATTAAATATATATGCCCACATATAAGAAGGGTGTTAGGCTGAAAAATGTGTCAGTTATTTACTCGGATAGATCAATATAAGTCAGCAGGGAGTGCTCCTGTGTGACCCACGCTAACAGATGGTGTAGCTCTGTCATAAGGTCAGTGCCGAGTGGTCAATACATGTCATGCATATAGCTCCAATCAATCCACTAATTAGACTGTGTCATCTGTATGTGTAACTGACACAGTCATGGCAACAGGACACCCCCGCAATACGACTCTGTGATAATTATATAACTGCAGAGTGTGCTGAACAACGCAACGTTTAATGTGATGAGGTCCACCCCAGTAACCTGTGGGTGATGTTTCTCAGCAGTTCAGAGATTTTGGAGAGTTTCAGAATTAACAGTCGAACACATCCTTCATGACACCTCATGTCACAGTATGTCTTACATAAACTGGATTGCCGGCATCAAAGCAGCAGCATACATATATTTATTTATTTATCTGAAGGCCTTGAGTCCTCACCATATAAAAACTATATTGGCCTAAGAATTTGTGGCCTTGTGTGAA
Source organism: Platichthys flesus (assembly GCF_949316205.1). Lineage (NCBI taxonomy): Eukaryota > Metazoa > Chordata > Actinopteri > Pleuronectiformes > Pleuronectidae > Platichthys > Platichthys flesus. The sequence goes on along the minus strand of NC_084962.1, from coordinate 2,671,203 downwards.
TAAGGCCGTGTCTCTCGTCACCACACATATTATTTTATATCCTGTCAGCAAAGCTGTCAGCAAAGCTCTTTTATGCTCTAAAAAAGAGCATCAAAATATTATCACACTCTTATCTTTGAAAGTATTCCTTTAAAGGCAGCTCAGTGGTGAACACTTACTCTGCAGCCAACATAAAAAAAGACTGCTGTGAGAGTGTGTGCAAATCAAGGCGACGTTGCTCATAGGTCACGTCATTTCCGAAAACCATGACACGCTTGTCACAATATTCATCATCCTCCTGTGAAATTTGTGCCAACTTGTATTTGAGATATAGCGGGAGCCAGGCGGACAAAGGCATGATGCATGTACCACATGGAAACATTTTTATGCTACTGGAACATTGAGATTTAAAAAATAAATAAAAAGGTATCACAAGCTCAGACAAAATCACCTGGTTACTCAGCGGTTGTCATGCTGAGAGATAGCAAGTGGAGAAATATGAATGTTTCTAGTGGTATGCATGGCAGTATATAGAGATATACACCCACACGCGTATCTGCACCCCTGGTTAGAGAAAGCAGCATAGAGCCGCCTGGTGAACAATACACTCCGCAGCCACATCAGCTGTAATGACAGTACAGGCGTGCAATGAGCAGCTGACAAAGAAAGAGAGAGCATTAAAATTCATTGAGACACAAATTCACCACACATTCAGATAAACAGTCTTGAATAAAAGAAAATAAAGTGGCTACACTCGGTTGGCATTTCTCACTCGGCGCAGGCTAATCGCTAACAGGCCAGGCGCTGAAACGAGGCAATGTCGATCTTGATGTAAAAAGAAGAAATTCCTTGGGACTAGACTTTTTGTCCATGCTGTATGAGCTCCAGTGCAACAATGTTATATCACTAAGTTACAATTCACGATTTGTATTATAGATAAACACCTCGGCCTGATGCAGTGCATAAAAAAGTATTAAGAATTTATGTTGCGGCATCGAGTGTTGAGTAGGCCACAAGCTCAGGGTTTTTAGCACCTCGTTAAAAGTCAAGCTCAACATGTTTTGTGCATGGCTGAAATATTGTTTCCTGCCCTCGCTTTGTGTCACGGTATATTGTTCAGTTGCAGAGACAAATCTAAGAGCCACTTGAGCTATTCCATTCAGGAATAGTTTACATACATAAAGAGGGCTATGGGCGAATTAGGATCACATAGATGAGTAAAACCGGAGAGGAGTAGAGCGCTTGTCATCAGTGGGGTGAGAAGCGACTGCTCGGAAACAGCCGAGCAAAGCCTGCAGTAATCTTCAACAGCCAAGAGTCTGATATGAGAGCTCCTCGCACTCTGTAAATCACGTCGCTGGGAACCTCTCAGATCTGGCACGGAGTACAGCACATACAGCACCCCCACCCTGCAAAGTTTCAAGTTTGTCAATTTAGGCATCAGTCAGGGTCCTATGATCCTCAGGGGCTCTTTTTAGCTTATGGGAAAGACAATCTAGCCCTGAAAAAAAATTGGGCCTCTTGATTGAAACGGCCTGAATTACCATGGTCTGACTCCTTTGATAAAATGTTTGACCCCATTCAACATCTGTCCTGAGTGATCTGAGCAGGTGTGAATGTACACAAAAGAGTCCCGAGACCGGAATCCCGATCACCCACACAACATTTGGAGGTGGCCCCATTCTTTCTCTCTGTCTGTCTTGCTTGAGCTGACACACACAAGCATTGTCGTCGGACACATCTGTAAACCCAAAACAACAAAAGCAGGGAAGAGAGATCTGATCACAAGTGTTCACAGGAGACACATTCAGGATGCATTTTAATGTCAGGTGTTTGAACAGACAAACTTGACGTTCACCACTTATGATCGAATCTCTCAAGACTGATTTTAATACCAGGTCTAAATAGGTCGTATGCGATGAACTACGCAGAGGGAAGTGGCCATTTCTTCAATTACATCTTCTTACTACAATCTCTTTGACTTCCGAGGCCGTGTCCACAACATGTTGCTCTTCTTTCTTTTAAATTTCCAGACTCCCGCTTGATATTAACTCATGATGCCTTTGTAATGATGGAGTGATAAAACAATTAAAAACTGACCCCTTAATCAAATAAGTACTGATTTAATCAGTGTAAAAATTCAGTTTTATTGTAACATAATTGTTAATTCAATTCTGTAATCACAACATAAAGGCTAAAGTATGCTTCTCCGAATCTGTTACGCGTGGACGGACGGACAGACTCTTTGTCATTTATGGTTCTACAAGCTGTTTGTGCTGAAAACAATTCACCGCCAGAAAAGTAGTTGGCGCAACGGAAGACGAGCTTAGAGAAGCTTACCTCATGAGGTATGTAGAAGTCCACGATTGTTTATTTATGTCCCCCCGGCTCCTTACACACAGTGAACGACGGCAAAAAGGCTGTTGATGACGTGTAGAAAAGACAGTTTTTGCTGTAATAAAGTGACACCCAGCGCCAGCAGGTCATAATGCTTATGTTATCGTTTCTTAGCGCAGCGTTCCCTGGTCTTGTTTCCAAACTGCATTGCTAATTCAACAGCATGAAGCTCCACGGAAGCAGCTAGCTGCACAGACGTGTTCACAACAGCATCAAATCATCGGCACTTTCAAGCAGGGGGTGGAGCAAACAACAGCAGCAGAAAGAGGCAGGAAGATGCAGTGATCACATGATTTTCTTGTAAACACACAGACACTAGTGTCAGCTCTTATCACCAAAAACTCTCTTGACCTCTTTGTCCGTGTCCTCTACGTGTATGACACTGCTTTGTCTGTCACGCGAGAAGCATCATCAACCCCCCCCCCCCCACCCCAACCTCCCTGGACTCACCAGGCCAGGCGGAGATTTATTTTTTATAAATTATTGCAGAGCTATGTGTATGTCTGAAATCAGCAATTGGCAATGCAGGCCTATATATTTTGGAAAATATTTTGTGTAATTGTAACAATAAGATGAAATGTAATATGCAATATGCATTGGATTCTGTGACTAATACTACTGCTGTATAATTGCCATTGCTAGACGTGCAATGTAGGACAGCAGTTTTATACATTTCAATATCTAGAAACTATCTAGGGCCAAAACATACTTGTGGTTGTACGTGCTGTCATGTTTTATCCATTTACATACATGCTTGTGAATTCTATGAGTTTATCAGACAGATTGAGTTGTTAGAGGGTATACAGACATATATGAATATACTGCTGGTTTACCATGAAGTGCATTTGTATCAGATTCCTTACCCCTGGAAAATCTCAACAATGGAATTCATTTTGTGGGAAACTAAGGTTCTATAAATATTAAATGAACGCAGTATCAAGTTAGTGAATTGCATTGACCCTGCAGCTCAATCGCAAGTGCATAGCTTTTTTTCTGTCCTTGTTGATGGAAAAAGGACATCGCTGGCTGCCCTGTGTGCGCCACGTGTTCGGTCATGTGCTCAAATACCAGATAGGCACAAACTAAAAACACAATTTGTCAGTTTAGATGTGGAGTGGGGGTTGCCAGTTGTCAGCACGCACGCCTGTGGTGAACCCAAACCGACAAATCGTTTGTGTCAGCTGAGGGATGGAAGGTGAGCCTCTGTTGTGGTTTTGAAGTACAGATCAATGTCAGGTGTGAGGCACTAACTCGACGCTGTGAAAGGACGGATGCCGGTGGTGGTGGGGGTGGGAGGGTTGAAGGATTTAAATGATGTCGACTTCTTCCCTCTTGTTGACCCCTGGCAGCTCTCAGTGCCTGAGACTAGTGAGAGCAGCAGTGACCGGTGCTCAGATGAGGGGCGAGGGGAGGGGTGTCTGATTTCAGCAGGTCGGGCCTGTTGCTCGGGAGCCTCAGAGTGCATGATTTCAGGGTCATAGGCTCACGTCCCGGGAGGGTGCCAGCTGCCTCCCTGCTGGCTATGATCTCCCCTTGACACACAGGCAACTCCCAGACACACCCACTTTCTGAACGTTAACTAGGGCGCAGGGATTGGCATGTTTATAGGATTAGCCTGCTGCAATGTTTAACACTACAGGTCATGAAAGGTACCTGAAGTACCTGATTTTACAGTTAAAATGTTTCTTATAATGAGCTGCTCTTTAATTGAACTAATTGTACCTAAATGACCCATGATATTACCACAAGTGTAATAATTATAACATGCATTTGCAGCTTAACAGCATAATTTGCAAAACCTGCACAAATTTGCACTCTCCTTTCCACCGTCATTGTTTACTTTCAGACGTCTGGGTTTGATTTTCTTACAACAGTCTCAATAATGCAGTTTTGCAGAAAAGCCGCCAACTCCCGCATAGCTCGGATTTCATAGCCACTCACCAGCACATGAATGCATCATGTCTCTGCGACAGGCTTCTTAAATGAACAACGAAAAAACAATTTTTTACTGAAGAACATAAGATGTGGCAAAAAGCGGCAAAGGATTGTGTCACTCGATTGATCCACACGTAAAACTGCCATGTAAATGAAAAGGGAAGCCGAGATAGCGTTCCACGGAATTAAACCAATCTATAGCGGAAACAGGGGTAAACCAGTGTTTATTTCGTTGATGAAAACGATGACAAAAAATATACGTTAACAAACTTTTTCCCATGACTAAGACGAGACGAAGACGTAACGAAAACGGATCTTTGAAAATAAAAACTATGACTAAATATATTTTAACTTTCGTTGACGAGACGAGACGACAATGTTGGTGGTTGACTAAGTCACAATTTTTTTTTTAAACATCATCGTATCAGGCCGTCACAAAGTATCAGGAGCGGGCGAGTGAGTGTATGTGTCTGTGTGTGTGTGTGTGTGTGTCTGCGCCAGATAGCGCACAGGTCCCGCGGCTCCCCCCCCCCCCCCCCCCCCCCCTCACTCGCTCGCTCAGAGACACAAGATCAGAGCTTGTTCACGTGAAGCCACTATGGAAACAGTGAAAACACAGAGTTTCTCTGGTCTCAGCTGCTCAGAGATCAGCGCAGCAGCTTCTTGATCAGAGCAGAAGCTTCAGTTGGTTTGTACCAAGCTTCAGTGTCTGTGTTTGCCTCCAGTCTAACCTACTCATACTTTTTGTTTTCACATTTACAACTAAATATATATTTTTAAGCTATTAGGCTACAGCTATATGTTTTTATTTATTTCAAAATAGGGTACTTCTTATTTCTGACATTTACCACAAATACGGGGAGGACTCAAATAGCCCTACAAAGTTCTGTGTTTAATTTATTTCAAAGTAGGCTGACATTTGCCTGTGTATTTTCTTCTCTTCATAAGCGTTCTATGTTTTCTTTTGTTGTAACAGGTACAAATAGCAATAAAATGTCAAGAGTTTTCTTTAGTGTTGTTCTATAATTTCGTACATGCAACAAACTATAGTTGATTATAGTATAACTTTATATTAAACTTTATTAGCTTTGTTATCAAATATGTTTTGCGGCTCCAGACAAATTTTATTTGGGGGAAGAGGGGGCAAAATTACTCTTTTGAAAGTAAAGGTTGCCGACCCCTGCTATAGACCTATGCTAGGAGGGATATCTAATGGACAACCTAAGTACTGCAAGCTAGACTATTATGCAGTTTTAGACACAACACAGGGTCCCTGGGCCTGAGAAGGGAAGAAAAGGAGTTTAATCTGGCAATTAAATGTGACTAAAACTAGACTAAAATGTAATTAGTTTTCGTTGACTAAAACTAGACTAAAACTAAGAAGGATAGAAATGACTAAATGCGACTAAAACTAACATGCATTTTCGTCAAAAGACTAAGACTAAATCAAAAATAGCTGCCAAAGTAACACTGGGGTAAACTTGCATGCACATGAATTCAGATATGCACAAAGATTTTGAGTGAAAGGTACATAGACTAAAGAGTAGAAGTTAAGATCTCGAGTTAGAGAAAGACCGGTTTTGCATACCACAACTGCAGCTGAAACTATGAGGTCTAACAATGTGCGTGGATGGTAAAAATGTTATGGACCATAACATGAGGCAAATAGTGCTTTACAAACCAAATTAGAGAAATTTTATATTATTATGAGAAGAGTAAAAAATGCTTAGATGTTAAGGGTAAAATACTAGTGTTAGTAGCTTTGTGTGTAAAGTCTAGCTACTCGTACAGTAACTAGTATTTTGTTTCATATAAAACCTAGGGTGGCTAAATGGGTTGCCCAAAAACTTCTGTAGCACTGTCCAAAAGCAATACATATTTTGGTCAAGAAACAAATATCAAGGTTGTTAACTGGAATAGGTTAATAGGTTAATAGATACATGTATGCAATAATTTAGAGTGAGAGAGAAATATTCAATTACACAAACTAACTGATCTGGTCATTTGTATCCCATTTACACCTGGTATTACAACCCTGTTTTCAAATGGCATTAATTACCCATTACACCACACGATACATCCTATACGTTGATAGATTCTTTGGAGAGGGGGAAATGGCTTGATAATGTTAGGTGCGATGCAGAACGATTATGGACCAAAGCGTGATCCAATCTCTCAGAGCATATTTAAATTTGGTCCGATCTACATTGTAATGGGATTTCAGTCAGGTGCAAATGTAATCTGTACAGTGTAACCAAATTTTAAGAGGAGAAATACACAAATGTTCTCACACCTAACAATGTTTGCAAGCAATGGCCTCATTTCCATTAATTTATACATAAATCGTTCTTGAGAAACAAATCAGCTCAATTGAGAAGACACAACTACACTAACCTCATTTAGAACTTCTACTGAGTGTCTTTCAGCAAAAATCACACTAAGTAAACATTACTATCTGTCCAGATGAAGACAAGATTAAATCTTGACAATTATGGGTTTCTAAACACTTAACTGTCCTTTTCTTAAATTTATAATCTAATTGATATCATTTCAAATGAGAATGTGCAAAATGGCAAATAATGATGATAACTTATCACAATTCAATAAGCATAATGATGAGCCGTAATTATACATGAAAGCATGTACACTAACAAAGAACAAAGCCAAATGCAATCCGAGATACTCAGCGGCTGTGGTTGAGGGGGTAGAGCGGTCGTCATCTAACCAGAAGGTCAGCAGTTTGATCCCATTCTTCCCAATCTGCATGCCGATGCTAATCACCCTTATTGTATTTTCCAGTCCACCTTACACAGTGTCCAGTGTCCATCAGCAGCTTGTGACTTGTGGTTACTGGAGTTCATTGTGACACACTTTTTAAAATCTGAACTGTGTTGAACAGGTTGAACCTTTGACCTTCAGCATTGGCTCTGTTAAGCTGCATGGCTGCCAAGAAAGACATTTGGGGGTCTCGCTCTCAGATGAGTCACTGTTTTGTCAAAGCATGCAATTTCCTGATGCTTAGCAGTCTGTCACTCTCCTTGTGATGAATTACACTAAATAACATTAATGAAACACAGAAAAGGGAACCTCTTATCTGCAGCAGCAGACCAGAAAAAGAAATTGGTGTCTGTTTAGTCGGTAAACACAAAATATAGAAAAGATGAGCAAATCAAAAGCCACCAAAAAATGTGTGAAGTTATTAATTATATTAGAAAATGAAAAAGCTGTCAAAACACATCCTAAACTGGCTTGATAACCTAATAATAATAGTAATCTACAGGAGAGTAGCGTTTTGATGACGCCGGCTGGGGGCGCAGTCTATCAGTCCAAGATATCCAGAAGGTGTTTAATTAGGCTGTGATCTGGCGATAGGTCATGATTCTCATAAATTTCATTCTGATCACACCATTCAGTCCCGAGGAGGGGGGTTCATTTGTCACCCATCTGTTTCCCTCCCCCTATCGGACATGTTTTTTGGCAAATTCTATTTTACGAGGTTTAACATTTTAACTTCAAATGTGACGGGATTCAGTAATGACAGAGGTAGAAAATTGCTATGTGTAGGTTTTTGTTTGTATCGCCACAAGGCTGATGTTAGCATTTCTAGAAGAAATGCTGCAAGTTTAAACTTCATTCCTTCCGCCACGAATGCTAACTCTTGTTTGGCATATATATTTTTGTATCACTTCTTTGCCTAATGCAGTTAGCATTCTAACCACCTAGCCTTACCCTTGCAGGCCCATTTTATCACTTCCCGCTAGCAAGTCACTGTAGTGTGCAGAGTGAACAAGTAACAGCTCCAGGGATGTATTATAACCTCGTGTAAAAACAATATCAAAAAGTCTTGGCAAGCGACCACCAGACACTCCCGGCCTGATGTTGTTTCAATGAGTAATATGCAACGAGTAATTGATAGATTTTTTTTGTTGTCAATAATAAGTCCCAAGGCATCCATAGGGGTTGTTATTAGTGCTTTTTGGCTCTCAAGTCATTTTTCTGGCCATCAAAAAGAGTTCACACAGAAAGATACCATCCCTTCCCAATTAACCAGTTTGTTCTCAATCCAAAACTACAAATTACAAAGCAGTGCATTTTGCATCTTGATATATAACCCACACCCTTCTGTTGAATATCTGCTCTCATTAGCTAGATTACTTGCCCCTGTTATTAAAAAAAAACAAAAAAGGTATTTAATTGTCTTAAGAACAGTGCCAGAAAACTGTCAGTGTTCTCACATTTCATTGAACGCGGATGAAAAACGTATCTTAAAATAATGAATAACCATTTAGGATTCGCAGTTCATAGATTTAGTGGGGAGGCAGCCCTGGTAACAATATGACCGTTAAACATGTTGTATAGTTGCCTAGGCTCTCAAAAGTTGTCCAAATGTTCCATAATATTCTTAAATATGGTATGAAGCAGCAACAATTATGCAGTTCAGCAGCGTATTGATATGTTCATTAGACCCTGGAAAGCCATAATACTGTAACTTATAACTCTGCTTTTCCCCTTGCAGCAACTGAGTACATAATTTCACCATCATAAATGATGTGGGGGTCCCCACTGCTCATCTGCAGGAAATGGATGGTTGCCTAAATGAAGACGCGTAGCAATGAATATGCTGGAGCCATTACTCTGTCTCAGTGTGACCTTTACACAGGGGATGCAAGCGAAACATATGTTCTCTAACAAGACTGCTTTTTCTGCAGCTCCCATTTATCTCTTGGGTCTCATAAAGTCCTAGCCTTTGTTGTTTATGGTGACCCTTAGCTTTTCAAGCCGGCTTCTGTGACAGTGAATTTCGTTGCCTCATTATGGTTGATAAAATAAAAAGTGTAGCCAGAACTTCATGTCCTTGCTGAACTCACGCTACATTAGTATTCAGACGCAACCTGGACTCGTGCATATGGGAAGAAAAACCCCCAAATTCAGGCCAGTTGTTAGTGGCACTGTACATAAATAATTCAGCATGCTGATGGCACTCATACTGTGAAGTCCAGGTTAAACATAAATAAAAAGATAAAAACTGCAAGCGGCTGACTGTCGCTACTGTCATGAAAAAAACACCATTTGAGTGTTTTTCCTAGTTTTTTCCTGATATGAAGGTTTAAATCATCTATGATGGGCTGCACCTAATGAATCTTTCACATCTTGCGGAGACTGAATGCTAACCAAAGGAACAGTAAACTAAAAATGTTTTTGCTGAGGCTGGATTTGTTTCATATATGCTTTATTAATGCATTTTTTTAAATGTAAACATTCCAATGTTAGTCAATCATGTAAAAAATGTTAACATTACTTTGCTTGTTACTTAATAACATTAGTAATTAGTTTGGATCTCACTTTGGATCACTGTTCTGTACATAGCCCAGTTCTTTGAAGGTATCTCCAAACAATCCCAGGGGTATTGTCTCTGAGAATTCAGGAAACGTTAACAACCTGTAAAAGGCTGTTATCTTCGCACATAAATTACACATGGGGAATGTTTTAATGCCATTTCTTTTCAGCATCTCAAATTCCAGCCGTTCTCACGCCAAAACAACACATCTTTCCACTTGTATTACATTATGATGCTGTCAAGAGTAGATTTAGACCAGTTGTTCAATTCTGGGGGTCAGGACCCCCCTAGAGGATCACAAGATAAAACTGAGGGGTCACAAGATGATGAACAGGATAGAACTTTATATTTATCATGCTGCTTTTCCTATTAAAAAGGCTGGATAACTCATTCAGGCCTCTAAAAAGTGCTCAGCCAACATAGGAGAAAAGAGGCGGCAGATCCCAGAGTAAGAATAACACTGGGAATTCACAGAGAAAAAATAAAATAGATGATTATTTACGGTTTTGATTGTGAGCAATGTCAAAAAAAATTAAATAAAAAGAAAACGATGTACAGGTTTTTAGTGGCTATTCAAAAATCTCTTGATTGGTATGTGTTTGGGAGGGAGGGATATTTAGAATCACAACAAGTGTAAATATTATTTTGGCTTCAACCTGGAAGAACACAAAGCTGCAGCACCTGCACATCACACAGAAGAAAAATCTTATCACTGCAACACATTTCTACCAAAGGATCAATGATGTTTCCAAGTTTGAGAAAACATATTCAACTTATAGATATCCTCTTCCAAAATCTCCCCTACCTCTTTGAAAGCTATAATTAAGAGGAAACTGCTGCAGATCTCTCGGGGTCTGTGGGTTATCAAATGGAAGATGCTGTATCAAGCAGCTGAGTTAGATCATCGGAAAAGGTTTTGGGGATATTTGTATGCTGTGAGCATAAAAAGGCAAAGTTTTAAGAAAGTAAGAGGGAGACATCTTATTATAATAACAAATTTTCACCACTAACGAGACCATATAGACATATTCAAGGGCACGATTTTAGCGCATTCCTCATTTGAGAAAAAATGTAAGTAATACTTTTGGTTCAACATTAACTCTGCTCCATTCACTCTGTGGAAGGGCTTTTCCGGGTGCTTTAGGTTCATTCTATCTTTATTCCCGGTTGAATACTTCATACTCAGTTAATATTGCACTGTGATGCATTAGTGCACATAATCTATCTTTTATCTTAAAGAGACAGGATCTTCAAAAGAGGAACAAATTAAAAATGTCCAGTCAAAATGATGCTTTTCGTGTATTTCCCTTTATTGCATTGTGTCTCAGATTTGTTTTGAAAGTAAAAGTCCAGCCAAGTAACAGCTAAGTTATACACCCAAACCCCCTGTTGTTTACCTTGTTGTCTCCTGGTTCATCCCGACTTTCAATATACAGAAAAACCAAGATCATTGTTACCATGGCTACAGCTGTGTTTAAAGATGATCAGAAAGCCTGTAGGTATGTGAGGGGACTTTTCCATCACATTCTCTTAGCGGATGATAAATCACAAAAGGAATGGCCTGTAGAGCAATCAGAGTAGACTGGGCTTTTCGTGAGGTGGGCTTAAATAGAGTCTTTCTCACAGAGGGTGAGGAAATGTAATGAAATGTGGGTACTTTGTGAAAGGGGCTATTTGTGAAACATGTGAAGTCCAAAACGACATCTCTCCTCTTCCTCCTATTGGCAAAACATGAACCAAAAATGTCTAATTGACCAAATTTCAGAAACTACTGACAGAAAATTACATATACCATCTTTGGAAAATGTTTTAATTGATAGTTTACTTTGGGGTTTATGACCTTTACTGCATCCAGCCACCAGGAGGTGAACCAGACATTCTCTCTCTCACAATGAATGAAAGATCAGATCAGATAAGAGATGAGAAACTACTTGAACAGCATGTGAACAAGAAAAAGTTTCAATAAAAATAGATTTTATTTCTGTGAAAATAAAAATAAACTCAGAGGCAAAAATTACCTAATGTACCACAAAACACACAAATATCTCATTTTGATTAGATCTTTTTTTATTAATATGATTGTCAGCCAAAGCTTAATTAAAGCCATTTGTTCAAAATCCTAACTTTATGCCTGCAACCCAGGTTTCTGTTGAGTGAGTAGGTGACCTCTCGCAGTGAATTGTGACTCTTGTGAAGTGGTGTGAACCATCGGATTAACCTTAACATAATGGTTGTTTGTAAAGGCAGCGAGAAACAACAAACCTTGTTCATTGTGTTTTTTTAGTCTGGAGGACTTGTGATGTAAGACTGTGTACTAAGGATTATTTGACCCACAAAGTCAGCATCAACAACATTTACAGCTACAATGTGTAGGCGCTCCTAGGAAAAACTATTTTTGGTTTAACTTGGTGTAAATTAAAGAGGATTTGAGTACACATATTAAATGCATATTTTGAATTACAGATAATCCACAGAAAAGTTATTCAGCTCAAAAAGATGGATGATAGAAACACTCAACACAAGATGTAAAGAGTTACAGTAGCTCGTAAAAGAGCTAACCTGATCCCCTGACCCCAAACCTTAACACCTCCTCTGTGGGTAGGGATGCCAAGTGGTGGAAATTCTCCCACAGGGTAATAAACTCATGTCAACACCGGTGTTACCAATTACACGGTATATTTTACAAGAAAAGATGTGTTGGCTCAGTATCTGTAGAGTGTAACTGGATTGTGGCAGCCCACTTCTCATTATTAAGATGCTTTTATTAGTCCCAAACACATGCACAGACATGCAAAGGCACACTCATGCAGGTAGGGAAATTTAATCTCTGCTTTTGACCCATCTGGTGCAGGACACACAGAGCAGTGAGTGACCATGTACGGCGCTCAGGGAGCAGATGTTGGGGGAGTTAGGCGCCTTGCTCAGGGGCACTAGACAGGGTAGGGAGACTCTTGTATTTTTGTACAGATCAATCCAGGTTCGCCTTTTTGTTGTCTCTCTGTGGAGTTGAACCAGAGACGAACCATAGACCTTCTCTGCCCAAAGTCCAAGTTTCTGCCACTAGACCACCGCCTCTCTGTAAAAGGTCTGTTATTTAGTGTTGGGCACTGTTACGCATACGTATTTTTGCCGTACCTTAATACTAATCCTCTTCATTGCTCTCCTCTTTTCAGGTGATAAGACACTCTCAGTGTATAATTTTAGCCTTATCCTATGTATTGAAAAGTTATATTTGTCATATTCTAGATTTTTGTGAGCATGAGTTCTGATACACAAAAATGAATCAAAAAGGTTTTATGTCTAGCAGACAGTGGGGCCAGAGGGCTAATTATGGTATCCGTATGTGCATAGAAAGGGTTGTCACTACAGTGACAACCCTTTCTATCTCCAACAGAGGCGTATAATATATTGAGACCAGTTTGCATAAAAAAGTAAATTATTGAAATGTGTCATGTGAGAGCAAAAACAACAGACTTTTATTGCTCAGAGAAAAATTAAAAAAATGCATTTTAGGTTCCTGCCACACATGTAGCCTGTTTCCACTCATAACCTGGTGTAGTGTAATGCCACTCGGAGCACGGGACCACACCAGACACCCCTCTTCGACTGAATCCTTCACTGTGAAATTCTCTGTGAACCTTTTATAAAACTTATATTTTACTGTGAATAGTTGTGTAAGTAGCTTGTTTTGGTCAAGTTCCTGCTCCAATCAACACAAAATGTTGCTATTGGAGGCATATTGTAAGGAATCTTATGAAACACATAGTTTTGCATGCATGCTTTGCATTTTCATCAAAACAGAAAGGGTTACAATCCAATACAGTGGATGCCAAATAAGCAAATGAGTAAACAGGACAAATTCACCTGAACGCAATGATGAAACTGTAAGTTCCTTGTTACGGGTGATTCCTTGTGTCTGTAGTGATAAACATGACTAATCACTTCCAACTTAAGACTGGCGTCTTCCTTAAAGAAGATCTAGGTGTTGCTCTCCCTGTTGATTTGTTACACAAACGGCGGATCATTTCAGCCAGCTATCGGGTTGCATTAATAATTCATAAGCACCCGCCCCTGTACACACACACACGCTCCTCTTTATGTGCAGGGCACAGATCCTTGCAGGACTGACCTATATTGCATTTTCGGAGGAGAGACAGTGGATGTTTCATCAGTGGGATTTGAACGATTCCCAGTGTGACCTCATCGTTATGACTGCATCCTCACCCCCATTATCATGAAGTGACCCAGATTTCGATTAAATTCCTGAGCTGAGACGAAGAATTGGCTCTGGTCATCGTGCGTTGTTGTGTGGATCATAAATGCAGCTCCCTCTGATCGACCGCAGGCCAGGTTTTTCCACTTTCGCTCTAAGCTTTCAGTTCCAACGCTGCTTCACATACCTTTAACAAAGCTTTTGACAATTGGCCACAGCACACACAGAGTGGTACTTTTAAGAGGCAGAGGTAGCAGGGGGTGGGGGAGTTGCAAAGGAGTGTGTGAGATCAGTGGTAAATCCATTGTAATCTCCTTCTAAGCTACAGACCTGCTCCATAGAGGCCCCACGAGCAGGAGATGGTCCGTTATGACTAGGCCTTTCATCCGGGCAAAGGAGATTACATCTGAGGAATGCTCCACTTTCAGAAGTTCTGCACAGAGCTCCAACAATGCCTTATTCTGGTCACATCTGCTTCAAGGAGACGCATCAGAGACCTTCAAAACCAGCACTTATATAATCTGCTTCAGCCCTGGTTTTCCACAGAACTGAAAAGCACTGCTGAATCTGCTGGTGAAAAATGTTTGTATCTGAACTCAAATTCTGAGCATTTTTCTGATGCCAGCTTTCCTGAGGGCTGCACGAGAGCATTGCATACTCAAATTGAACCTATTCATATTACATTAGCATCTTACACATTATTCAAGTTAGCTGTTTCTTAACAAAAAATAAGATTTACATAATTGTATTTTATATGTAGCGGGGAAAAATAGCCAGTATATATTAACAAAATGTACAAGACGATGTCTTCACCACTGCAGGGCAAGGTATGAATGGTTTTAGAGGAAATTTCAATTTCAATCTCAATATAATAATATCTGTGATTCACAAATGCTATGTACTATTAAATTTGACATTTGTTCAAACCTCAGAAACCTCCTCATAGAGGGAGTCAGGGATGTTTTTAACCCCCTATCCCACATGTTTGCCCCACTAAATGCAAGGCCTGATTGTTATGATCACATTCATATGTGAATCTCTTACAAGGTTATTAAAACTAGAGGAACATTTTTTCCTAACTTAAATGGACAGCTTCATTCACATGCACATACAGACTTATTCAGCATTATTTCACAACGTGGGCTCATGCTATGCATGGATAACCTATGACCCCTCAGAATTTCCTGCTATAGCCGTGTCTTTTGTGTATGAAATATAATTAATTTGCCATTGAGAGGTTAGATTTATGATATGCATTCATACAAATATATCATGCCAGAGAGAAACTGACTGTGGAATATCCTGGCCCACAATACTGATGGGAAGCTTTTCTTAATATGAGCAATGATCGAAAGCTGTCAGCGATGATGGATGATGTCGGAGGTAAACGGTCAGTGGTGTTCCTCGCCTCACTGTTCATCTGTCTCCAGAGCAGCTGCTCTGTGTCATGCCAAATGGGTGTGGTTGTGTTGGGTCACTGAGGGAATGAGATGTGAACACCGCCAGTACCTCTAACACTACTGCAAGCTGTTCAGGGAAGAGCCAGCTCAGCAGCAACATCGGCACACTCATCCTCAGTGTGTGCTCAGCGGATGTTCCTCACACCACTGTGGCTGTGGTGGTTTAGCTCACAATTACTTTGTTATGTCCAATTAGTCTTGTAATCACGTTTTTGCAATTGACGCGGCCATCGCAGCTTATACTACAAAGCAACATTCATCACAACATATTGATTGCATCTATGCTGGATGGTCTTAATCTTAGATCTCCTTGCACCAAACTTCCTTTTTTCAACTGGGCTGAATGTAATTGCCATCAAATGGGTATGCTCATCATTAGAAAATTGCTAGGGGGATGCCGTTTGCATAAAATGTCTAACATGGTCCGCATGGGGATAATTGAGAGCATATTGTGATACATGCTTATTGTTTACCAGGCAAAGCCAAGCCAGTGACACTGATCCCGGCTCAAGCTGGAAGAGGAAATGTGAGAGGAGGTGGTGAGATGTTTTTTCAAAGTCACATATTGACAGTATCCTCGCTACTTCAGTTGACAATTTCTTCAAACTGGAATGTTATTTTTATGTTTTATGTTTATGTCTTAGGAAGCTCATTAAATGCAACATATGAGAAATCACAGAAAGGGACCAGCTGTAGTCAAGGTAAATGTGTTGCATTTATATTGTGATTTTTCAAGTTGTCAGGGACAATTTGAGGTTCATCATCTTGCCCAAAGGTGCTTAGACGTGTATACTTGAAGAGCCAGAAATCAAACCACCATCCTTGCGATCAGTGGACAACCTGCTCTTCCACATGAGCCACATCCGGCCATTTTTTCTCATAATAAAACACATACCACATATGCATGAACAAATTAACCGACAAAACTTGACCATAAAATCATGTACACCGTGAAACAAACAGAGCCAAAACGTGAGGCTGCATTAATCATGTATAGCTCATCTAGAGACAATCCCAAAGAAAATTCAACCAGCCGTTCAGATTCTTCCTTCAGATCCACAAAACCTTTATGCTCTTTAATCCTTTTCTTTTTGGTTATCTGACCCTCAAACTCAACTTTCACCGACCTTGTTTCCAGCTGTTATTGTTATTGTCAGCAAAAGTACTTTGTTGAACCGTCTGCACACTATCTCTCACTAAAGCACTAAATGTTGGAGGGAGAAAGTTAGAAGGTAGCTACCTAAGAACATTGAGCAGCTTAAAATCCAAACATCTCTTATTTTAGGGAGAAGGAGAACAAAACGGAGATAAACATGACTGCAAATCTATATGATGCGAATGCCTTTGGACCTAAAGTGTGTTAACTTGCTATCAGGGGATGCTGCCATGGTATCAAGGGCCCGCTGATACACCTGCGAGTGGAGTACTTAAGTAATAAAGTAGTAAAATTATAATAATCTTAACGTGTACTGTGACTTTTTAGTTATCATGGAGGAGGTGGGCTTTGAAAAACAGCCACAAGGGGCTGATTGATATGTGTATACACGCTTCTGTTATTTAATTTCACAAATAATTTCATTCACAAATGGCCCTATTTGTTGTTACTACGTAGTTAAAACAAATAGGGCCATTTGTGAGTTTATGCCCATCTGAGTACACTGTAAAAACATATGATCTCATTAAAATCTGCTGATACTGCCTTTTTAACTCCACCAGCGAGACTGTGCATTCTGCCATCACACAGTGGCTTTGTGCGAGATAAACTACCCTGGCAGCCCGGCTTTGTTGGTAATATTAGCACAGATAGGATTATGACAGCAGTGATGTATGATATAAAAGGCAAAGCGCTGAGGGTCTGCGCCTGGTGGCAGTGAGGGAGGTCAGAGCTGAGCCGGTGCTATGCTCATGCTCGGCCAGCGAGGGAAGGTTTCCGGTGGTCATGAGCCTAAGCTGAGAGCACAAGAGCTCACCAAAGAATGTGATACGGAAAACGACAAAATGAGGCAGAAAATTCATTAGCCGTGCATTTGGGCCGGGTCTTACTTGTCATTTTTGGGCCGTCTGGTATGTGTTATAATGATATACTCCAGCATTTTAGTCTCTTACCCAGGGAAGGCACAGGAAGGTCGTATTTTCTCATTCAACATCCTATACTCACCACGCTCACTAGTGACATTCCATTTAACAGCTTGTGGGATGTTTAAATGATGTGCGATTGTGTTGTGTTAAACTAGCTCATTTTTTTCCTGTCTTCAAGAGTTTTTTTTTTTCCATTTTCCTTTCCCTTCAAAATATTTTTTCCAGCTTGTTGCAGGAAGTCATGCGGAGGCCAGATATTTAAAGTAAAGAGAGCAAGGTTCTGAAGTGGTGCTCAAGAGAGATGTATGCATAATTCCACCAGGCAGATGAATAGGATATTTCAGTCTGCAGCGCTGTCAATCCGATAGCTTTGAAGTGTGCCAATTTCACAAGAAATCCAAAACAAAATGTGGCGAGGAGGGTGTGTGTGTTTGTCTGTACGGATCCCGAGAGAGGGAAGTTGATGTCTGTATTCTACATGAGAACATGATGCTGTTTCCTCCAAAACTTTTCAGCAGGAGCCTATTTATGGGCCTAATGAGAAGCAGGCTCTGAACTCATGGAAGAGGAATGGTTGGAATGTTCGTGTTGATCTGTCACAGCAGAATTATTGTACCGCAACAAGGCCGTTATTTCAATTTGCATTTGCAGATTTTCTGACGGACGTCTTTTCAGATGGCCCAGCAAAGTGCAGAGTCGTCAGGCAAATATGCAGTGGATGATGGGAACTGAATCACTAATCCAGGGCAGAACAGTGGGAGGATTACAGACTGCATTCTACTTACCTTCCCGTCGTAATTTAGACACCTTCCAAATTTTTTTGTTTATGTGTTTGTTTGTCTTATTAAACCAAGAGTAAGTGAAGTTCAAGGTCCTCATGTGCAGGGAAAATCCTGTGACTGCTCCAAGTGTTGACATTCAGCAACTGTCCACACTGAATGGTTTTGTGACACCCACCGACGTGCTCGGGACAATGGGGAATCAAATGAGTAGACCTTTCACATTCTGCAGAAGCTACAAGGGCAATGGAGGGGAAGGAAACAGTGAAGAGAGAGCATTCAGTTATTATTCAAATTAATGTTACAGGTGACATGCAGATGGAAAAAATAACACCAGCCTCCTTGTGTGCTCCAGGCAGGTGGAGGATGGGAAACCTTTTCAAATTGCTCTAACTCCATACTAATGGCAGACTTTCTTTTTGTCTGACTGCACCTAGTCCTTCAGGTGACATTCATTACATTGCATTTAAAGGAGTACATTGCGGAGGTTCAAAGCTGATTTATTACGTACATCATCTCATGCATACCTCAGCATTGTTTATGGCTGTGCACAGTTTCATTTTGTTTGGTCTACTGAGAAATGTGAGACATTGAATCATTGAGTTAGTTACAATTGAGGAAAATTATGGTAATGGCAAGCAAACAGTGGCTCTCAGTCTCACCGAGGTATACTGCTAAACAAACTAATTAAACAACATGCTATTTCCAAAATGGCAACATCTACTTTGAACCATCTGTCTTCTGCACTTTCATGTTACCTTGTTATATATATACAGAATTATCTCTATTGAAATACGTTTCCCCACACCATTTGAACTCAGTCAAAAGCAGCCTTAAACTTTTACTTTAACTCCTTCACCCCATTAATACAAGCTGCAATACTACTTAATGTGAAAACTAAAATTGTGGTGACCAACCCATAGTAATTTATCACTCATTTCTGAGAGACTTTAGCAAATTCAAGCTTATTATTTTGCTTTCATGACACTCAAATCTAGTGTTCAGGCTCTATGCTCTCATCAAACTAATTTCCAGCCTCAGCAAGATCTGATAAAACCCCTGTACTCTTCTTGCCCACGACCATGTGGTTGCTAATCAAAGTTAGTAACTAGCTAATATATTTAGGTATATTCCCCAGGATCAAAGCAATTTGAAGTTCTCCCAGTTGGTCAGACCAACCAAACACCTTATGTTAATGTTGGACTTGAGTTTGTTAGGTGGACAGACACACAATTTCCTCATAATGCATGTTGCATGTCTGCTGTATGTATAGGTATGTACCATAGACTATAGATAAAGAAATATGGCATGACTGCTTCCCACATACTAAGCCAAAGTGTGTTGATCACCATCTGGTGGCTGGCTGCAGTATAGGTCATGATTCCCACCACATACATAATAATGAATGGAATGTTTACCAGACTAAAAAGTCAAAGTAGCCCCTGTAATATTAAATAATTATTATCAGGCTGATCTTTTCTTCAAATGTTAATTTTTCAATAAGTTTGGTTTCAGTTTTTTATTGGTGATAATTAATGAAAAGTCATGATTGGCTGCAGAGTCTGATTTGTGATTGGTCAAAAACAATATATCCATGGGACCTCACTTCTGCGGTCTAATCCCCCGATTCCTTCCACAGAGACCTTACTCCAATAGCACTAGATTTTTTCGGTTTGTATCCAGGTTATAACCCTGATGACTATATTTTAAATGCATGGTTTTCAGCTAGTTGACTCCTTCCCCTAACTGGCCAAAATTATTAATGCAGCTTAAAAGAGTAATAAGATGCCCCCAGTTGAATCTTTTGGGATTGTCCTAAATGAGCAAAGAACTGGGAGGTCATGCATGCTATACACGCTGAAACTAATTTTAAACATTATATGTATAGAAAAAAGTTAATTTGCTGGTGTTATGGTTCTATGACTTCTTCAGACGTCACTCGTAAAAAATTTTTTATATAAGCTTTAGTTTGAGATGAGTGAATAGGTCAGTTATTGTCACAATTCAATGCTTTCACTTAAACTTGAGAATTCAATGTTCAAAATCTGTAACAAGAAATCCGGAAATACAATTAACAAAATTAAATGAAATTAACGACTGAATTCTTTATGTACATGCTTTTTAGTGAGAAATCCAGCGCATCCCTCTGAACGGGCTTAAAAAAACACAACAAGAAATCTAGGCGGTGTCTCTGTCTTTAAAAGAACTCTGACATTTATTATGATGGCACAATACACATCAACACAGCGGCAAGAGCTATTAATATGTCATTCAGTATTAGGGTCTTTGAAATAAGCAGGGGACAATTTTTGTTCATGTAGCGCAGGGGTATCTAAACTTTTTGTCCCGAGGGCCACATACAGAAAAAAAAGGACTGGGCCACTTACGCCGCCATGCCCCCTGCCCTGGAGCGGACTGATGACAAGGTGGGGGGGCGTGGCAGCGTGGCAGCATTCTGAGGGATAGCTGGCAAGTCAGGGCTGAGAAGTTCACTACAGTGGGCCATAGTCCATTATATTACATTACATTTCATTTAGCTGACGCCTTTATCCAAAGCGACTTACAATAAAGGACGGCGCATGGTTCTGCAACTGCGGCTGCAACTTTGCACGCAGTTGTGTCGATGGACTCGTTATAATTTATGGTTCTCCAAGGGTTGCGCGTGTTGCAAAGCAATTCACCGCCAGAAGACTAGGTGGAGTAACGTTTTTTGTGTTTATTACTTTATTACTTTTTCTGGAGGACAAACTTTTCACTGATCTTTCTCCACAGCTTCGTACCTTCGTCGACCTGCAAACAGACGTTAGCCGAGATGTCCTTCCAGGAATTGAAGGCCATCTGGGTGTCCTTGTAGTCCGTCAATGACGGGTTATACAAGTGGTCATACTTTCGGATCGCTTCTGACTCCGGAAAGGATGTAGTTAGCGGACCAATCACAGCCTTGCGGGCTGCGTGAGGCTTGCTTAGCTTTGTGGTATATTTAAAAAAATTGGGCAACGCACGCAAGGGGAACATAAGGGGCTCTTGAGCGTACCCCTTCTTGCATGTCTCTGAAAACGCAGAAGCATGGGCCGGCCTTAAGTGCATCAACCCCGAGGGTACAAATCAAGAACAACAAGAATCAAGAAAGTAAAATTTCTTCAAAAATAAAGCAAAACAAAGTGCTAAAGGTAAGTGCCATTTAAGTGCTACTCATTTGTTAGTTTAAAAAAATATATGTATTTAAATATTATATTTTAAGACATTGATGCAGGTGATTCAAAATAGGTGGCTGGCCGCAGTTGGCCCGTGGGCCGTAATTTGGACACCCCTTATGTAGCGTATAAGAAGTGAACGCAAAACTTGAGAGAAACTTTAGGAAAAATCTGAGTCAGCAGGGAGTCAGTTGACTGGAGGGTAATAGCATGATTTTATCAGCATCAGAGTCAATTTACTCTGAATGTAAATGGGGTCTTGGGGACACTGCTACTTTTGCACTTACATTGATATGCTGTTTGAAACAGGCCGGCACACAGAGAGGACACTGTTCTGTGCTGACAGAAAAGACAGAAAACTCTATTATAGTTCGACTTAAGCTATATAGAATGTTAATGTTGCAGTCGACAACCTCTTACCTGGAGTCAGAGCGGTATCTGTCTCACCACCCTCTGCCTCACTTGGTCAAGTGTTGTTCATCAACATGAGCTGTCTGAGGATGATGCCATGTACACGCTATTCCAAATAAAATGTAAAAAGCATTCTTCATAGATATAGATATAGAGTCTTTAACTATTTGTTTTTCTTTGTATCACTTTCCTGTGCCTACTAACATGCCGGAAAACGCATATATGACCAACAGCTACTATCCTTGACAGCAGGGTCAGCACAGTTGTATCAATATGTATTTTGGACCAAATGATAATGAAGGAGTGGTTCATCTGAATGAGATTTTCTCTTTATGAAATAATTTTCTGACTTGAATATTGGTGTCATAATAACATCTAATTGTTTATATTAGCTTTAGATTGTTTTTATAGTCCTATATAATGTCTTGTACATTTTTGTAGTATGCATGATGGCTTTGACTTCTTTCTTCATGACTTCACCTATTATTTAATATCATATGATGGACTATTTCTTTTCTAATCAATACAATCTTTAGATTGTCTCTACATTTATTTGGGGATATATATATTTATTGGTGTGTGTTTATGTCAAGTGGGCTGTGCGGTCCCCAGTGCAGGATTGGCTCCCACGCCTGGAAGCGTGGCCTGCTTTCACTCAGCAGCACCTGCCGTCGTCTCTTCCCAACTCCTCCCGATTGGCGGAGTCCCAGGCAGCCTTACCAATAACCGGAGAGCATCTGCCCTACATAACCTTCAGCTGAATCTGCAATCAGGGCCATAGAGCCATTGTGAAATGTCCCTTTTGACTAGTTCTGGAGTTTTGTTAGTGTAGAATTTGGATGTTAGAAATTGTTTAAGTACAACACTTTAGAGTTTTTTTTAAATCCTCATGTGAGTTTCAGGGTGTTGGTAGTTTTGTGTTTTGTTAACAAATTTATAGTTTATTAGCTTAGGAGTGTATGTCTTTTTAGCATCATTAGTTCTAGGTTAGAGTCCTCTTTTTGTTACTGTTGTTTGTTTGAGAAACATTCACAAGCCATTTGTTTCTGTTGATGTAATTTCAATCAAGAAAATAAATGACTTTAATTTAAACTGCCAATTCCAACCTGGTTTATGTGCTTCTCTATCTCTCTACGAGCTAGGGTCGCAACAAACGTGGTGTGTCAGACTATATTTTTTTACCTTAATCTTAGACAAATCATAGCCAAAAGTCAATCATATACAGACACCCTCCCTGGTAATATTCTGAGCAAGTTTGGTGAAAATCTGTCTGTGCATTGTTTAGTTATTTTGTATGCACACATAAACAGAGGGAGAGAGAGAGACGGGACGAAAACAATAAGATGCTTTCAGCTACACTGCTGCGCAGGGTAATGAGGCTGTAGCAGCAAAATCTCTACCTGAGTGTGCTGACTAGAAGGAGGGTGCTGTAGGTTTTTTACTTAGGAAATCAATTTTAAATTTGGTAAGAGTAAATGTAGCATTTCTTCTCTCGAAACTTATAGCCTTGCATACTGAATGATTAGTGATTCTTGGACCTGTACACCTCATGCAACAGATTCTAACACAAGTGGTCACATATAATATAACTAAAATGAAGACGTAATGCATATTATCTCATGGCACACACTCCCAACGAACCACCCAATCCATCCAACATATATGCAACTGGCCAATGGCAATTTATTCTTCAGCTATTCTTATATTCAAGTGCTGAACAAGGTCTCCTCTCAGAGGTTAAAGAGCTCTCCATTAAATATAATAACACATCTCCCCTTCCTGCACTGCACTTCTGCAGCAGTACATAAATCATCTGGCACATCGGTCAAATCAAGACTGCATACTGTGGCTTATCAACCATCCTTCAGAAGTTAATCATTCTTTTTCAACCATGAACTGAAAAACCCCTGTATATTGAATGTGTAGAAGCAGAGTGATATCTTCGTCTATATGCTGTTGGAGAGGGGATACCCTGCTTCTTTTGTCATGAGACCTTGCAGGCCCTTAATCATGTTCTAGTTAAGATAATACAAGATTAACTTTATTGATTTACAAACTGAAATTAGGGGGTTTATGGCGAGGTCAAATCCCAGTATTTACGTGGAGAGACATGTGTAAGTGATTCCTTTAATGGGTTTTACAGTGGATATATGCTATTGTAGATTATGCAGGATCATCCTGAGTGTAAGCCAGCTCGCTGAGGTGTGGGTGCAATAAAAATGCTGGACTGGTGGGATGTCATTGAGGGGCCGCTCAGGGCAAATAGCAGGCCTGGAGGTTGGAGGTCGGTTGACAGTGTTGAGATGTTGACAGGTAAGACTTAACGAAGGGCAGGTTCATGAGCCACCGGCCACAAAGAGACAGTGTGCGGAGATGTCAGAGCAAATCAGGTACAAGTGCCAAGTCAGGACTGGTGACAAATGGGGTCACAAAGCAGAAGATCATCACCACACTGGGGTTGTTGAAATTGTTTCACCAATATGAAAAAGTGAAAGGGGACTTTTCAAAGAGCTGAGGTTTTTATTTGTTAGCCGTGCTAGTTGTGAGGGTTTACACAGCAAATGTGCCAGTGTTATTTTTTTAGTGTTGGTGTAAATTAACAGGGGTTACTATTAATTTTACTCAGAATTGATCAAAATTAACTCCCCCTAGAGTCCGTTGCTGATAGTGTAAGAATTGATATATGTCGTTCTGAGAATCACTGAATTTACACTCTGGCTCGTTCAATTGGCCACACCCACCATTTGAATGGCTCACCCTTGGCAGTGACTGGCACACTGGTGGCACACACAGAGTCAGCACTCAGACTGCAGTCATACTTGTCGTCCAAATATCTTCTACGGTAAGTTATGTTTCGGTCGATAAAGTTGTCTCTTTCGGATTGATTTTAGCGTTTTTTTTTTGTGGTTGACTTTGGCTGCTAGCTACCTAGCGAAGTTGGCTAGCTAGCTATCGTTAGCTTAGCTCGCTGGCCCAGGGTTTAGCAAACATTACTTCCTCAAATTATTAAAAGTGTCTATAAAGGAAAGGGTTTTTGAGTACTAGGAATGTATTGAAAAGGTTGTAGACGATACAAGTATGACAACATTACACATGTGCAAGCAGGGGCGGCAATAGGGGGGTGCTACAGCTCCCCCTGGATTAGCCATTTATATGATTTTATATGGTGCTTTTCATGGACCAAAAAGACACTCCAGAGAGTAAACATGTAAACAGATGTAACAATATGGTGGGGAGGTATTGTAGTAGAGAACCAGCTGACACATATACTATCACCTTAATTTCATAGCACCCTCCGTAAAATGCCGAGCACCCCCATAGCACCTGCAGAAAAAAAATCTCTGGCACCGCCACTGTGTGCAAGGTACACCAAGAAGTAATTGTACAGTGTTCAAATTACCCACCACCATGGCGGAAACACTGGGTGTAAATGTAAGAAATTAGGAATAATAATAAATTATGCCATTCTTGTCTTTGAAGCAACATGCTGGTTCCTGTAGCGGAGTCAGCAAATGGGTCAGGGTACCACAGGCGGAGGACGAGTACAATTACTCCCAGTTTTTGCAAGCAGGTAACTAGGCTAATTTGACTGTCATGTTTATTTGTGCATTTAGGCTTTTCCAATGCTTTTCATAGAGACAACAGATGAAAATGAGCTTTCCTGCTCACTCCAGTGTATTATTAGTACATCAGCTCTGTTCATTAATACATGTTTGTCCCTCCCAAATCTTGCTTATCTAAAGTATCTTATGCTTTAGTGCTGGCAAAATTCAATTTGCCAGGTTCTGCTTCCTTGAGCCTGAAGGATTCCTCTAACGTGGAAGTGGATTCGGACTTATTTGATGAACTCTTGAAGTCATCTGGGGTGTCTTTCAGGGCCGAAGAATGTGATGGTAAGTGTTTGCAGGCTTATATTTTTAATTTTTAAGAATTTGAGTCTGTTTTCTACAAAAGGTAAATGGAGCTGTAACTTGTTTCCTCTCGTGGTCAATTGCGTAATTTATAATGCAAGGCTGTGTGTTTTCTTAGGTAGCAATGCTGAGGTGGAGTTCTCAGAGGGCTCATCTTTATCAGACTGGACACCATCACCATCACGTGCATCCCAAGGGTCATCATCATCAGGTTCTGACTCAACGCTGATACTGGAATCTACCAAAGCTCGGAAAAGACAGCTGGTTGAAGGACCCCTGGATAGCAACGTTGCAAGAAATGTAAGTTAACCACTTGATATTGACCCTGATGTCAATTAGACCGATATCAAACCGTACATTCAAATTTCACAATAAGTATATTAGTACTGCAGCTTCAGTAGATGTCGGACTGAAGACCCGGAGCTCGGTTATATTAGCTAATTAATTTATCATGCACCCCCTAACCAACTGTTGCATCAGCCTGGGGCACAGGCTGAAATACCTACTGTACCTGCAGTGTGAATGTTATGCATTTGTCGTTTCAGAATGTTAGAGTCGCTCTGTATTCAAAGCCTGGTGGAAAATAAATATTCAAAGAGTATGAGAAAACAAGCAACATCAGTGATGTTACAAGAAGAAAGATGGTAAACATTCTTGTGGCAGATATGGTGGAGAGCCATGGGTAAGTGAATGCACTTCCAATAACAGGTTGTGGTTGTTTTTTTGGTTGTTTTTTTACCTCCAAAAGTCGCTGCCGATTATGTCTTCACCCACACCCATGTGCACATCAAGGTTATTATAGTTATACATTTTTCATTAGTTGTTGTTTTTATTTAGCTATTCAATTTGCTTTTTTGTTTCAGTTCAGTTTTAGTTTGCTCAACAAGTAATGAAGCAGTTTAGTTTAGTTTTTATTTTGAGGAATTGACTAGTTTTTATTTGGACTCAGTCAGTCCGTGAGACCTCTGAAGATTAACTTTTTTCCCTTTTAGTTGCATCCCATAATGTTCCCATCAGTCCTCATCACGTTTCCATTCACTCTTATCTACCTGGGGGTTGTACTCTAAGTTGTACCATATTGTGCTGAAGCCTTTTCTTCCGGCAACTTTAGCATCTCTAACTACAACTAAGCTGATGTTATCTGACATTCACTTTAGTTTTGGTTGTTGTATTATTGTAGTTTTTATTTAGTTCTCATTTTTGGAATTTTTTTTGTATATTATTTATTTAAACGTTCTGGTTGCTAAATAATTTTTTCACTGCTTTTAGTTTTAGTTAACTATGATAACCCAAGTGCCTATAAATGAAATTTGCAGTTTTTGGAGGAATGATCTACCTCTTTTCACGAGGGTCCCTCCGGTGAATGTGCGGATCCTCTATGCACTTGGGATTACAACACTGTTCCCTAAAAGGACCCGGATTCCCAGAATGGCTGTGAGTATAAACAGTTATGCATCCCCATATATTCTGTGTTGTTAACTGTTTTTGTCTGTATATAACATCTATTGCAAGTCTGCCAGTCCTGGGTGAGGGATCCCTCCTCTGTTGCTTGTGAGTCGATGTGTTTTTCTTTATCAACAGGACCATTTCTATGATCACCAGAGTGGTTCCGGCTACCTAGCGTGGAGGCTGAAAACTGTTCAGCGGAACTCTGCTCAAGACAGCAAAAAATCCAGGACCAATTTCCAAGAGGGCCCCAAGACTCCACGCAGTATCCATTCAGATGAGAAGCAGTTGACTGGTGATGAATGCAGGGAAGCCATATCTGTGACGAAACACTCAAGTAAAAGGACCCTTGCCAAAATAAGATGAAGGCAACATTCCAGCACAGGCAAAAGGTGGTTCAAGACCCGGATACTGCCTCTACTGTCCTGAATCTCTTTCCCAGATTCTTGGATACACCTGGCTTGGTAAACATGAAATGAATTACTGACGACTTTGCGATTGCCTTATTTTGCTTGACTGTTTATTAATTGACACCCATAGCGCCATTACAATGGTGTTCTCATTCACACACACACAAACGTTTTCTGTTTAAGATCGACCAAGACTTCACAATGATCTTTGGTGAGGAGGTGTCTGGTAAATTCCTCTCCAAGTGGCCAACATTTTTCAAACCAAGAGTCATCGCAGATTGCTGCAAGAATCTAACCAAGAGTCCGCATGTGGATGAGCTACTTCTGTCTTCACAACAGGAGTCTGATGATAGTGGTAAGTGTTAATTGAATAGTGGACACAGATTGCACTTGCCTTTAGTGTACACAACAAAAGAGGACATTGTTGTGTTCTTTCATGTTTTTAGCCCCTTTACTACAAATCACTAGCCTGGATGCCAGACGAACTTAGCCCCGCCCACAACATTTGAGGTCGGGAAGTTCGGTCTTGAGTCGCTCCGTTGGGGAGAAATTATGCCCGGCTCGAAATCGGCCGGTCCAATCAGATTGTCAGGGCGGGCTTTATACGATGATGGACAGATGATCAACAGTAACGTAATCAACCACGTCATCAAAGTACGCTTGGGTTGTATTGGTTAGAGACTCCCTTCCCATAACTACCAGCAGTTTAAGGAGCGGACCATGTTAATAGACGCACCAGATCCCTCGCTTGCGGACCAGTGCAATAAGACACCCGCCGTACAACGACCGGACGCCCACTGTGCTTCATTTCTCAAAAACTATAGTTTAACACCCCTCGCCAGCGGAACGAGGTAAGGAAGCTGGTCCCATTTACTTTGCTGCAGGTAGTGCGGAACAGGAGTCGCTATGTCATGTTAACGCATCAGACTTGTCTCGTGGTGATTTGTTTGTTTATTGTATTTTAACGTTTGTGTTTGGTTTTATGGATTAAAATATCGTGTACTTAATGTCATTCCAGTTTTACGGTGTATTTACGGCTACGATTAAGTGAACAATAAAGACCCCTGTGACATCGGTAGAGAAACTCTGCTTCATGTTTGGGGAAGGGGGGGGGGGGGGGGGAAGAAACATTTACTGTTTCTCTCAAAAATGCTGATCGTGTTGGTAAGATCTACATGTATCCTTAAATTATTTTTACAAAACTGGCAAAAATGTTTTTTACTGATCTTCTACTTCTTCCAGCGTGCGTGCAGTTGAGCTCTGTGAACAACAGCTATGCGTCGCTTTACATACGTCACATACTACGTTGCACTGATTGGTTGTAGGTCTATCCAATTGAGCGAAGAAGCTTTTTTTTTTCTGGTTTGGTTGAAACACGCACCATAATCACAGCCAAATGGAGCGGTATCAGACTCAAATTCTGACTAGAATTGTGAGTATGACACCATCGGGCTAACAAATCACATACTGCACCTTACTGCTAACCATATTCAATCTATGGTGTAATTCAAGAAAACTTTACTATAACTGATGCTTTAATGCTTATAAGGAAATAAAGACATTTTATAGTGTCAATTCTAATACTGCAGTGTGGCATTCTGAAGAGTGGGACTCTGAGATGGCTGCCATCCTTCTGCTGCTTCACTTCTTGCCCAGAAGGCCTTTCCCTGCAGGATGTAGACTCCAGTTGCTGCCTTTGATGAGCTCTTCAAGGCACATTATGCTTTTGCCGTGTCGTATGATGATGCGCTGTCCAGCTTCTTCATCTTCATCCAAACCACCGTGTATGGCATCGACGTCGGCAAAGTGAAAGAGAGTCCTCGGGTAAAAGAAATCAGAGCAAGGGTTCTTCACTGTGAAGTTTGAAGACTGATACATTTTGACCAGAAATGTACACATGTTACATTTGCCAGGTACACCACACCAGTTGTTCAATGTTATTTAGACATTTGAAGTTTGAGCATGGATTGTATACGGGAAGGTCTCTGCGCTTGAACTGTGGAGAGCCTGGTTGTTCATTTGTTTTTTGTACATATTCTGGTTACCAACGTCACCTATCTCGAGCACATAAAGACTGTCTTGATCCAGATCCTGTCAGCAGTTTTGAATTTGAGCTCGAGCTGGACCTTCCTCACCAGTGAATGTGGATCCTCCTGTGAGGGTCACTACACATGTTCCAGTTGAAAAGAAGAATATACTGGACATGTGCAGCTCTGTAATTGCTCAGGTTCAAGCCTCAGGTGTTCCAGAGAGTACTGTGCAGTGTTTAGTTGGCTCAATGGAGGAACTGGTTAATGACATCCATCCTCACACAAAGGAAGCTGTTGTTAATTGTTTGTCTTCTGATGCATCTAGAGAAACTTTGGATAGAGTTGAGGGTTGTTTTGATCAACTAGAAAACCCATTTTCATGTCTTAACACAGAATATAAAAGGATGAGGCATTTTGAAAAGAAATGGAATATAGTAGAACCTGTAGAGCATGTTCTGGGTGTCCATTTTGATGTAAGAAGAGATAGAATGATAGATCGGGGCTTCCGGTTGGCTACAGAACAAGATGGCGGGTTGAGCACTTTGCTCCCGCGAGTCAGCGTATTATTAACCCCCGCTAACTTAATTAAAATATAACGAAGTGGTCTCTTTTAAGATTATGATGGGGGGAAAGAAAGGCAGAGGTAAAGGGGCACAAGATACAGCGGAAAATGATTCCCACCGTGTAGAACAAGCCGAGGACGACATGCGGGGAGATGAGGGCCAACATGGCGGCGACTCAACACCGGGAGCGGTGCGCACAGGGCTTGAAACTATAAGTAAACAGATCAGCGAACTCAAGTCTGAACTAAAGGAAAACTTAAAAATGTTCAAAGACGAAATTAAATGTGACATGAGAGAAGAACTCATCGAGTTCAAGCAAGATGTTAACCGGCAGCTAGCTACAAACATGCTAGCCATGCAGGAGCACAACGAGAAAATCAACGAGATGGCCACGCGGATCGACGACACCGAAACGTGGAGCGCGGAGGCTACCGAGCCCTTCAGCAAACCATACAGGATCAGCAGAAGCTAGAAGACAAGCTGAATGACATCGAGTCGAGGGCAAGCCGAAACAACCTGAGGATCCACGGTGTGCCGGAGGACGCAGAACGAGGCTCGGTGATGGAGTTTGTCGAAAAAATGCTCCGGTTCGAACTCAAGCTGAACGACGCTGTGGATTTACAAATACAACGTGCACACAGAGCCCTGGCGACCAAACCGGGCCCAAACTCGCCTCCGAGGTCTATTATCATCAATTTCCAGCAATACAGCACCAAGGAGATGGTTATCCAAAAAGCATGGCGACAGAAAATCACAATGGGGGAGAAACCGCTGTTTTTCGATCATGACTATACAGCTACCGTTCTACAACAGCGCAAGGCGTTCACCAATATCAAAAAGGCTCTCTAGGAAAAGGGCATTCGTTTCCAGACGCCCTTCACGCGGATGCGCATTCACTGGGAGAGCGGTGTGCAGGTGTACGGCAGTGCCTGGGAGGCAGCGCAGGAGCTCCGGCAGCGGGGATACAGCGTGGAGGTGCCAGAGAGACCACCCGGTAGGAGTCACCTGTTGGAGCTTCTCCAGCGGGCTACACCGTGGCAGCGAGTGGGATCAAATGCAGATGTAGGCACTGCCAGACGCGCTAAAGAGCACCTACGGAAATTTCAGCATATACGCCAGGAAGAACAGTAGTGTTTAAAATACTGATGGTATACAAGCAACCCTTAACATAGAGATAAACATTGTATTCATGCGCTGGCTGGCGGGGCGGCGAGAGTTCGGCCCTACCAATGGACTCACACGTAAATTCAAGTGACAGTTTGTAGCGGATTAATTGGGGAGGGGGCCCTTTCCTTGTGAGAGGTTTATTTCCCCCTCAGGTGAAAACTGGAGAATGCTCTTCAGACTTTGGAAGTCCTTTCACTTTACTGTTATAATGCTTGTTCTGAGCCGTTCTGGGCTTGTTATTGTGTTCCAGTTATCGTTGGTTACTAAGTTAAGCCTGTGGAAACATAATGTTGTAAGATTGACTCAGTTAAGTTATGATGCAGCCTGATGAGGTAAAGCTAATGTCCTTAAATGTGAACGGTTTGGGAAACCCGATTAAAAGGTCTAAGGTAATGGCAAAATTGAAAAAAGAGAAGGCAGAAATTATTTTTATGCAAGAAACCCATCTCTCCCAACAAGAGCATGAGAAATTGAAACTATTTGGTTTTAAAAATACTTTCTATAATTCATATGTGCAAAGTCATAGAAGAGGGATTGCTATTCTGGTCGCTAATAAATTCAAATTTGAATGTTTTAAAGAAATAAAAGAAAAGGAGGGCAGATATCTCATTGTTAAGGGTAGGATTGAACAGGATATAGTAACCTTAGTAAATGTATATGCACCACCTGATACTAACAAACTGTTTTTCAAATCATTAATGGATGTGATTGCACTGGAAGCTGAGGGTGTCTGTATATGTGGTGGAGATTTTAATGTAGTATTAAATCAACATTTAGACACAACTAGCTTAACGAGAAATAGAAATAAATTATCAAAATTGATTAACACAGCCTGGGATGATATCGGGTTTTGTGATGTCTGGAGACATATTAATCCATTTGACACAAACTACACTCACTATTCAGCTCCACATTGTACTTACTCCAGGATAGATTATTTTTTTATGCCAAAAAGTGACTGTTATAGGGTGAAAGAATGTAGAATTGGGGTAGCTGATGTCTCTGACCACAGTGCTGTGTACTTGACAGTTCAAATACAAGGAAGGAAGAGGAAGACCGGTTGGAGGTTAAATGTAGGTATGTTAAATAACAAAGCAGCTGTAGAACAGATAAAACTGGAAATTAAAGATTATCTGAAGATAAATGACAATGGAGAGGTGGACCCATCTATACTGTGGGACTCATTGAAGGTGGTGATGCGTGGGAATTTGCTTTAACAGCATTAAACAAAAAAAAGAAAATCATGGAATATAATAACCTGGTATTAGATTTATCAAATGTGGAGCAACAACATAAAAAAAACAGAGACCCAGAACTGCTGGTGCATATAAAACAATTAAGGAAACAGATGAATGATCTTTTAGAACAAGAAGTTGAGAAGACGGCCCGATTCTATAAGCAGACCTATTATGAATCAGGTCCTAAAACAGCCAATTAACTTGCCTGACGCTTGCGTAAACAACAAGTGGATAGTACCATCCATAAGACACAGGACCCAGAAACAAATCATTTGAAATATCAACCACAGGAAATAGAGGCCATTTTTCTAAATTATTATAAACAATTGTATACAGAGACCTCTGATACCAAAGTGGAAGCCATGCAAATGTTTCTTAATGAGCTTGATTTGCCTTGTATTGGCAAAGTACAAAATGATTTCATTATAGCAGATTTTACACTAGAAGAAATAAATAATGCAATTGGCAACTTAAAATCAAGTAAGACTCCAGGTAGTGATGGCTTCCCTGCAGAGTGGTATAAAACCTTTAAAGAAGAACTAGCTCCACTCCTGCTAAAAACATTTAATTGGATTAAAAGAGAATGTAAACTTCCGCCATCATGGAATGAGGCAGTCATTACAGTACTCCCAAAGGAGGGCAAAGATAGGGAATATAGTAGTAATAATAGGCCTATTTCAATTCTCAATGTAGATTATAAAATGTACACAGCCATTATCGCAAAAAGACTTGAGAATATTCTCCCAGAATTTATAGACGAGGACCAAACAGGATTTGTAAAAAGCCGACAAACTCATGACAATATTAGAAGGACTCTACATTTGATAGATAGACTAGAAAGGGAAAATAAAAAGGCAGTAGTGCTAAGCCTCGACGCCAAAAAGGCTTTTGATCGGGTCAATTGGCAATTCCTGTATCAAACTTTAGATAGATTTGGCTTCAATGAGCAATCTGTAGATTTAATAAGAACACTTTATCAACAGCCAACAGCAAAAATTAAAATGAATGGGTCATTATCTCCATCATTTATATTACAAAGAGGAACTAGACAAGGTTGTTGTCTCAGCCCCACATTATTTGCTTTTTATATTGAACCCCTGGCCCAGACAATCCGACAACATGAACAACTACAAGGCATCACAATTGGACATAGAGATCATTTAATTAGTTTATTCGCGGACAATATTTTGGTCCATTTAGTGGATCCTGAGAAGTCGTTCCCCATATTGATGGACATCCTCGAAGAATTTAATTATTATGCTGGTTACAAACTAAATATTACAAAGACACAACTTTTGTCATTTAATTACAAGCCTTCAGAAGAAATAAAACATAGGCATGATTTAAAATATCATGTGGGATATGGAAGAAATAAAATATTTAGGGGTAATCATTACAAAAAATTTGAACAGATTACACGAGGCAAACTATAATTTGATTAATCAGAATATTAAAAAGGATATTGAACGATGGTCCACCTATCCATTGGATTTTGGCAGTAAGATAAATGTAATTAAGATGAACATTTTGCCTAGATTGCTATACCTGTTTCAAGCTTTGCCAGTAGGGGTTCCTAAACACCAGTTCTTTACCTGGGATAGACTTATTTCAAGGTTTATCTGGGATGGAAAGAAGCCTAGAATAAGATACACAACACTGCAGTTGGCCAGGCATAAAGGAGGAATGGCACTCCCAAATCTCAAAGATTACTTTTATGCAGCTCAGTTCCGTCCCCTTTTTCTGTGGTGTAATGATAAATAATTGCTAGATGGAAGGAAATTGAGACATATGTTGAGGGTCACAGATCCAGTCGGTTTTAGGAGAAAAAGAAATAACCCTATTAGTCAAAAGTCAAATAGATTCAATAACCTCTGGCTCGCTGGAGTTTTGGTTTGATTTTGTAAGGCAATTCAAACTAAGGAAAGACCAGAAAGCACTTAGATGGTTAGCCTTTGACACTCAATTTAAACCAGGAGAAAATGATGCCATATTTAAGCAATGGGGAGTAAAAGGTATTAAGGCAGTGTGTACACTGATGGAAAAAAACAAAGAATTACAGACTTTCCAAAAACTAAAAGAAACATTTTCTCTTCATAATCGGGACTTATTTAGGTATATACAATTTGGAGATTATTATAATAAAGAATTGAAGATGGAAATTTCTCTCGAAATAAACCCAGTTATAAAGAATATGATCACTGCATATAAACCAAATAGTAAAAGTGTAAAAGTAATCTCCATGTTTTATGACAGTATTATGGAATGTAAGGGCAACTCAACATTGTATCTAAAATTAAGGTGGGAAAAATAATTAAAAGTAGACATTTCATCAGATGTATGGTACGATATGTGTGAAACTCAACATACTTCCACAAGTTCACAACAACTGAGGGTTTTCAACTGGAAAAATTTGGTGTGGTTTTTTATTACACCTAAAATCAGCAGTAAAGCATCTTCAACACCCCAACCATGTTGGAGACAGTGTGGCTGCTTAGAAGCACACCACACGCATATTTTTTGAAGTTGTGAAAAACTGAAGTCATTTTGGAAAGATGTACATTTAATCTTAATTAATGTGCTTGGATATATGATTCCTTTGTCATGCACTGTCTTGTACTTTGGTCACATTTCACTGGTTACTCTACAGTGGGACAGATACTTGGTAAAAGTACTCCTTACAGCAGCAAGGAAAACCATAAATAGAAGCTGGTAGAAACCTGATTCACCTAAACAGCAACAATGGTTTGATGTCATTCAGGAAATAAGGACAATGGAACGACTGACTTGTGTGATACGTTTGAGGTTAGATTTGTATGCTAAGAGATGGCAGAAGTGGATACTTTACTTAGACGAACTATAAGGACACTGGCTCACAGTCTGTTTGCATTCAAGTGTAAGGCAACTACTTGAGCTGCGCTTACTCTTTACATAGGTATGTATTTCATCTTTTTATCTACACCAAGTTTTCCCACAGGCTCCGTTTTTGTTTGTTTTTGTCATAATTGTTTGTTCATTACTGTATTTTTGTTTTATCTGCACTGAATTAACATCTGCAAGTTGATCTTACTATGTGTAGTTGAGATGTGCTAAAAACCACACCAGGAGGGATTTTACAGAGATATAAGTGATGGGTCCTACTTTAAAAATCAGTTTATTTTCTCAGCAAGAACCCGCTCTTCAGATCCAGCTCTACTATAACGATTTTGAAACTGCCAATCCATTGGGCCCAAAAAAGGGAGTGCACAAACTTGGATGTGTTTATTTTGTTTTGAGAAATTTATCACCAAAGCTCAATTCTGTGTTAATGAATATTAATCTTGTCGCTCTCTTTCACTCAGAGGATCTTAAGAAATATGGGTTTGAGCCAATTCTGAAGCCACTTATTGATGATCTTAAGATTTTGGAGACTGAAGGAATACAGTTGCCCTTTTCAGCTAAACCTGTGAAGGGTTCAGTCATTCAGGTTACAGGAGACAATTTAGCTCTACATGCACTTTTTGGTTTTGTTGAATCATTCAGTGCGACGTACTGCTGTAGGTTATGTTTAACTGATAAAAGTGAATATCAGTCAGTTTTCAGTGAAGATCACCCAGGTTTAACTCTACGTTCAAAAGACCTTCATGTTTAGCATGTTCGTGTCATCCAGGAAAATCCTGCTTTGAAATCAACATTTGGTGTCAAACAAGACTGTCCACTCAATTCCCTCCAGTTTTTCCATTCATCAAACAATTATGCTGTAGACATAATGCATGACCTGCTAGAAGGAGTGGTGCAATATGAGTTAAAGCTTGTGTTTCAGTATTTGATCAAGAATTCAATATCCCTGAGTTCATTGTCTGAAAGAATTGTTGGCTTTAATTATGGATACACACAGTGAAAGAACAGGCCAGGTGGGCTTAAGCTGGATGACAACAGCAAAAATCTTGGACTTAATGCTATCCAGTCTTGGTGCCTCCTACGTAATGTCCCGCTGATATTTGGAGATTAAGTTAAAAGAGAGGATACCTGTTGGCAATTGTTACTCCTTTTAATTCAAATTGTAAACGTTGTGTTTTCACCAACTGTAACTCATGGTATGACCTGTTATTTGAAACATTTAATTTTTGAACATCACAAACTTTTTAAATCCATCTTCCCAGAACACAATCTCATTCCAAAACATCACCATATGATCCACTACCCAAGCTGTATTAGAATAATTGGACCACTCATACACATTTGGTGCATGCGATTTGAAGGAAAACATAATTTCTTCAAGAAATCTGTGAAAAACTTCAAAAATATTGTTAAGACTCTGGTTAAGAAACATCAGGCTCAGTTAGCATTTCATTTTGAGAACTTATTTTCAAAGATTACAGTTTGGCTCGATCTCCGAAGTCCTGGTCAGCAGTATAGAGGGTGGAGAGGTGCTGAATGAAGCTTTTGATGCGTCATCAGTTTCCACCACTTCCTGGGTCAAAAACTATGGCACAGAGTATCAAGTTGGGATGTATGTGGTAACTGGAGTTGAAAATGAGATGCCTTTGTTCAACAGGATTGACAGTATAATTGTTAAAGACAACAATGCCTATCTTTTGATTTGTAAAGTCTCGAATATTTTTTTTGATGATTATTTAAATACATATTTAAATAATCATCAATATTGAGGAGAAAAATTAGGTTTTCACAGTGATCTGTGTAAATGACCTGGTATATTACAGACCTTGTGATAGGCATTTTTTATGTAACACAGATGACCAAGTGTACCTTGTTCCAACTGTAATTATATGTGAATCCATGCACTGCTAATTGTTAATGTGGTGTGGTGTCCATATAATAAGACTATTTTTCTAAAGAAGTTTGCCTTGTGTATTTTTTGTGATGGGTTTGGTGGTTGGTTGTGGTGGTAAAGGGTGGGTGGGTTTATTGGTAGTCAAATTTTACACCCATTGGTCTGAATGCATTGGTAGTCAGTGTAGCATTTTCAACTGCAGTCAGTGTAACATTTTATGATAATGACACTAGTGTAGAGTACTATTGACACTGACACTGACATATTACACATATTAGCTAGTGTTAATTTTGAACTCCCTACAGTGTTGAAATAACTATAGCTGAGTGTAAAAACACTAACACTAGTGTTAGTGTTAGAGTTAGTGTTAGTGTTACACGTGGCAATAGATGCCACGTGTAATGGTACACATCAACAAAATTACAGTAATTGGAAGAAACAGTTTTAACATAATTGAAAGGTGCGTCAGTGTTTAAAGTATTTATTAGAGATGAGCCGGATACTCGGCTGAAACGAGTATCCGGTACGGATAAAGCACTTTTGCCGAGCACGAGTATTATACGAGTAATACGAGTCATTATCTGTGCTCGGACTGAATGAAAATCCTCACACAGCGTCACAGCGCTCCTCCCCTTCACACACCACTCTGCTCACTCACTCACAGAACAGCTCTCTGTCTCTCAGTCACTCAGGTTCGCGGGTCTTTTCGGTTAACGTTTAGGGTTTCTTCAGCTTGAAGTTTGTTTTTATTTCAGTTTGTACTTACTTATTAACCAGTAGAGTTCTGTTAAACGTGGGTTCGTTCAGACGTGGTGCTGGTAAAAAGCGACTCGCGTTGCGTCTCTGCCTGTCGGAGATTTTTTTTTTTTTTTTTTTTTAAACAGTTTTTTTTTTTACTTCACGCATTAAGTGTCTGACTACTCTCTAGCGTCTGGCTACGCTCTCTCACTCTCTCTCTCGCGCTCTCTC
Source organism: Platichthys flesus (assembly GCF_949316205.1). Taxonomy (NCBI): domain Eukaryota; kingdom Metazoa; phylum Chordata; class Actinopteri; order Pleuronectiformes; family Pleuronectidae; genus Platichthys; species Platichthys flesus. Next base: position 2,632,913 of record NC_084962.1, on the reverse strand, counting down.
TCTTTTTTTTTTTTTTTTAAACCGTCAGTTGGCTCTAACCAGTATTATTTTACTTCACGCACTGAGTGTCTGACACATTCTAGTTAGTAGTGGTATAAAAAATATTACAAATTAAGCTACACACACACACACACACACTCCCCCTCTCTCTCTATGTCTCTCTCTTACTCACTCAAACACACACTCACACACACACACACACACACTCCCGGGTTAAATCACACCAACTTCCGGGTTAGGCCCCGCCCACTCAGAGTACGGATACGGATACAGATAATTCATATGGTTAACAGATACAGATACAGATAATGCTGTACTCGCTCATCCCTAGTATTTATAGATAAGAAATTGTCTGATACAAATGGGAGCAGCAATGAAAATTGAAATGGTGGAGCACACCGTTAGCAGTGTTTCCCCTACCATTCTATAATGGTAGAAACGGCACCTCCCGCTCCCCCTGGAAGGTCAAATTAATAATTCATTTTATTTTGTATTTTTTAGTATAGCGGCAGATCTCAACATAACTCATTTAAGGTTACCTTTCATATAAAACAGGTCTACAGCTTGCTCTTTTATGAAACAAACTAAATGCCCTTATGTTATTTATCTTATTTACACAAAGGCATGTCATTTGTCTCAAAATGGTCGCGCGCTTAGATTTCTCCTCTGCTCACTGTATCGTGCACGGCGGAGTTCCATCCAGATGTGCGCACGCATCTGTTCAGTCACCTACGGATGACAGGTTTTGACCCAGAATGGCTGTCAGAGGGGAAAATACTCCTGCTGGCTGTAAAAGACTGATCCTAAGCCGAAGCGCTGAGCAATTCTCAAGCGCGCAGGCACCTGGTTGTACACACGGGACGTGCATTTCTCAGCGCCGGACAGCCCGTGATTTTTTTTTTGGGAGGGAATTCTTTTTTTCAAATATTTTCACAATGCAAGATAATATGCAGAGCATACAGAGCACACTACATTAAACATTACAGAAAAATACATAACAAAATAAAAATATACCAACATAGATGAAATAAAACTAATAAAATAAAATAAACGTAGCTACCCTGTTATTGTGCATTCAATACTAAGCTATTCAAATATTACATGGGTTCATATATTCATGTTTATATTATAAACATACATGTAGAAGAGACAGTGAATCCTCAAGCCATCTATGGATGCCACACATACGCCCACATTAGTAAGATGTTGGACGCTGATGGGTAGCACACAACTTATCTAAGCTTGGACGGATGGAGATGTAAGGTAGAGGGTCATATCAGCCTCACAATATGTTCGATGCATGTTAATGTGTATTTAAACCCCTTTAAGGATAAAAATCGGTTAGAAAATAAATCAAATGAAAGGCAATAATACATTTCTTTACAGTAAGATAGCCAAACCCTACTTTTATTTTAATTATGACACAGAAATAACCACAGCATGATGTTAACATGTTACTTCCTAATTTGATAGAGAAATAGTGTGTATGGGGTTTGAGCTGCAGGAATCAACATTCAAATTCTGCCCCAGAACAAAACAGTACAAGCAACAAGAATTCAGTTTAAACTCTGTGGGTCAGGAGGTTTGTCCCCGAAGAGAGGATCCGAGTTTCAGTCTCTGCCTCCTCGAGTCTCCCTGTCAAAGAAACTGAACCCAAACTGTGTCCTCCAGTCTCCTGCATAAATTGTTAGCACTACAGACCCTCAAGGCCGAATTGTAATACTGCGACTGCATCGACGGACTCGTTTTGGTTTATGCTTCTGTAACGTGTTGTGCGTGTTGCAACGCAATTCACTGCCAAAACACGAGGCGGAGTAACATTTTTTTTCGAAGACGAAAACACACAAAGATGAGACATTACATTATATGTCATTAAGCTAACGCTTTTGTCCAAAGCGACTAACGTTTTTAGAACGCTCAGCATTTATGAGGGGCCATTTTAGGGGTTCGGTATCTTGTCAAGGACACTTAGGCATGCAGATGGGTAAGAGTGGGATTCGAACCGGCAACCTTCTTGTTGCAGAACACCCGCTCTATCCCCTAGGCCACGCTCTCCCAAAACGTTCTTCTTTGTCGACTGTTTATTTACATCGCCACTCTGGCTCCTCATAGCCTATTTCTGGCGGACGAATTGGCCAGTCAGTGACAGGTTATAAAACTGGTCATACTTTCGGATCTCTTCTGCCAAGTGCTCATCTATTTGGTCCATATTCTTTCTTCTAAATCTTCTGTGATTTCCGCGTATTATGGGGCATGAAACCGGAAACTAGACTCCGGATGGGATGTAGTAAGAAGACCAATCCCAAGGCTTGCGTCGCCTTGTCGTATAGTAAGAAAAATTGCCGTACGCACGCAAGCCGCCAGAGGGCACGAAAGGTGCGTGTTGCGTGTCTTGCGTGCATGCGTGCGTGCGTACAACCCGACTATAATTCGGCCTTTACTGTTTTTTGTTATATGTGGTACACAACCTCCTGCTTGACATTCCAGATCCATGCCGCTGTGTGTTTCTTGCTTGAGTAAACCTTTCTGTTACTCTTTCTTTTTAAATTATATTTCATTGTTTCTAAAGAAACGTATAATTTTCTTTTGAAAATGCGACTTCACTTTATTCTGCGCGGTGTTTTAGAAAAGCAATAACAATGACCTTATGCATGACGCCGAGCCCCAAGTTGCTGTGCGAGTGTTACACAATGCACTATAGGAATATACATGTATGTTTGAATGATGACCTGCAATGTAAAACACTTTACAGATCAGAAGAGTGCAGTAAATTTACATGTGTTAAAACTTTAATAAGAATCACAGCATTGTGAAGTTAGATTTTTTTTATTCTATGCAAATTATGAGTTAACAACTGAATTACTAAATATATATTCAATTTTATAATATTATATATTTTGTATTCCTTATATTTTATGTAGTTTAGTATGTTCTTATAGTTTTATATTTTGTACAGTTTGCATATATATGTATGTATGTATATCAGAGGAAAACTGACTTATAACTGACGGTTAAGTGACGACTGACTTCAACATTCTGTTTTCACTCAGTTTTCACTCGGTTCTCTTCTGACTACTTGACTGAACTCATTTCTTTGGATTTGCCTTGAAGACAACTACGATTAATTTGAACGCTGTTCTTGCACCTGAACTTGTTTCTTGCTCCTGAACTTGTTTCTTTGGATTTGCCTTGAAGACAACTACGATTTATTTGATCTCGGTTCTTTCACCTAAACTGGTTTCTTGCACCGGAACTTGTTTCTTTGGATTTGCCTTGAATAAACTAGGATTTATTTGATTCAACATGATCCCAAAACAAAAGAAAAGCGTGGAATTAACTTCCAAGCCAGCTCCTCTTGTGCTGGGAGAAAAGAGGAATATGTTCCGGTGGCCCCGTGACACGGAGCCGGTTGGGTTCTTGGAGGCTTCCTGCTCCTCAAAGAAGTCATGGAACCCAGCTGATCAGAGGAAGGAAGTGAGAAGGCTCCAACCCCGCTAAGATTTCAATGGAAACTAATGTGGGAAATATTACTTGAAATGAATGATATGTTCATAGTTCTTTTTTTTTCTGTTCTTCCTCACATTTCAATTATTAAAACATACGTGGGAACTATAACTTTACATTTCCCCTTTTCCCAAGCATCAACAAAAAGCACAGAGGACTGCAGAGTTCCTAGGACAATATTTGACAAAATTACAATACTGAACGGTTTTAGATCAAATCTAAATGAGATTTCAAGTAAAAATAATAATAACGAGAAACTTTTTTGTGCATCTGGTCATGATACACAACTGTCCTCATTTTTGTGAGGATCGGTGAAAGCTAAATGAGGGGCTTTTCCGTAGGTGGCACAGTTGAGCTATTTTGCCGCGCCCATTTCCAAATACTCCAGAATACGTAAATTTTCACACATTTATAATTTACTGCAAACTTTATAAACTTTTTGAGCACGTTAAAGCCCTCGAAAAGCCAAATCATTTAAGCGGAGAAAAATAATCAAGAAACAAGGGTCTCGGGAGGCACCATTGAGACATTTTGCGACGCCCATAAAAAATTCATCCAGAATACGTACATTTTCACCACTTTCTAACTTTCTGCAAATTTTGGTGAGAATTTGAGCATGTTAAAGCCCTCAAAAAGCCAATTCATTTGCCTGAATAATAATCATAAATCTAAATATAATTTCAAAAATGTTTAGGACTGCAATGCAGCACTGAGCGGGCCTCAGCATTTTGAAGTGTTGCATCATTTTGCCTGAAAAAACTAAAATAATGAGGTAATATTGACGAGGAGCTGTTCAGGCTTGGACTCTGATCATGAGACAGAAGTTTGGTGGTGATAGGACAATGGAGTTACGACCACATCGTCTCCTTTGGCAGTGGATGAACCTTTGCCTTACCTCAATGCTTACACGGTTTGAGAAAATGTCCATTTCTGAGAGAGGGAAAGAGAGAGAGAAAGACGTTCTGTTTGCAAGACATAAAGATTCCCTTGATCTTTGAACACTGACACTGCAGGAGTGGAGTTGTTTGTTTACGGCTCAGCATCAGAGGATTCATGGTCCAGATCATCATGTTTTAATGGCGTGTAGTCAAACTTTGACACCACGACGTGTGACGAAAAATCGATCTTCTAATAACTTTATATCCATCTTATTATGATGACACTGATCTCAATTTGAAGTTGATCTGATGAAAGCCCTGATACAAAAAGTATATCCAAAAAATGTGGAATATGGCCAAAATGGCCACTAAATGCAAAATAGCAGGCTTCCTGTTTATCGATTTTTGTGAAGATCGGTCAATGTGAACACGTTCCAGGGGTCCCGGGGGCACCTTTGAGCCATTTTGCGACGTCATCAATTGCTATATTCAATTCTGATTCCCATCACATCCTGCACCTGTGTAATCCTGGATTTGGGCACTCATTCAGCAACATGGAGAACATTTTAGAAATAAATTTGCACACATTTCCCTCAGGAAGCATTTTTTTCACGTTAGTTAACACAGGTAGAATCATTTCAGGGCCATGGATAGTTCTCAAAAAAGATCTTAACTGGAGGTAACAAAAGAAAGTTCTACTGGACAAGTCATACTTCCTCTTCTGTTCTTCAAAAGACATGAGACATCCTATATCAAAGCAATCTTCCAGATGCTGGATTCCCCTGTCATGCCAAGTCTCCAGAATCGTATTATTTAGAGGCATGGCTACAAGTTAATGTAACAGTTGGTGACAGTCTCAAATTCAGCCCAAGATTTGTTTTAACTTCATACCATATTTTAATAAAATGTGTAACAATTCGCCCTGTTTACAACCCCAGGGGAAAATTACTACGCATTATTTTTAAGGCACGGGTGGATTAGTCCCGCTGCGTACGGCGCGCGCCGCCTGCCCAACTTAAAACAAACGAATAATCACTGGTTAGACCAATATTCTTGTCATAGGTCCCATCACACATAAAATAATATATATATAAACGAAATAAATCAAGACAAGTTGCGTACGATTGTCTGTATTTACACCAAACAACAACACCCCCACATATCACCTCGACACGTCCCCGCAAACAAAGTCGGACATGAAAACATAAACACGCTATTTATACAAAACTCAAACATCAATATTTCCCCACCCCCGGATGATAACATAACCCGCAAACAATCAATACTTCCCCACCCCAAGTTCATAACATGATCCCCAAGCGACGTCCCCACAAACAAAAGGTAAGCAGGTGTGGCGTGGTGAGTTGTCGCAAACCTTCCCAACAGTGTCCACGATGTCCTCAACCCTTCCAGGAGCCCAGAAAATGTTCAATACTTGCAGTAATCCCTTAAAAGTCTCTGAGGCGATAATCCCGCTTCTTCAGAAAATCCCATGAAGGTTTTAAGTGGTCGCCGTTCCCTCAAACCTCTGGTCGCTCCGCCAACCCGCACAAAAAAACAAAGAACCCCCCGCAGGACGTCACTTCCCCCATATTTATCATATTTGCCACTACAGAAACCCAAATGCACATCATAACACATATAATAAACAAATACATACAAAGATCCCTTCCCTCATCGTTATAATTTGAAGGTGTCTGACCCATGAAATATGTAAATTTTATTTATACATAAAGTGCACTTTAGGTGACCTTTACAAATGTTCAAAATAGGATTATCTGTCCTGCTGGATATGGTTTTGGAGTTCCATTTAATAAATAAAATTACTCGAAGCGCTTGTTGTATTGTATAACCCTGAACGCACCACACCAGTCGCCTCGCAACCTCAGCCTGAACCCTTAGAAACCCTGCTGCGTCAATTCATAATAGCAACAACATAAACCAAAATGATGTTGTGAAGAAGCTGGTTAGGAAATGATGACATTACTAAGCAACACTTTCATCTATCACTGTTTAATCTATTTTTATCGGACCATTGTTCAAAACCGGCAAATCTGACGTGAACATTTTTTTAATTATAGACGGAAGTTTCAAAACGGTAACTTAACACAAACAAGGTTATGGCGAAGTGCTCTATTCTAACTATTACTGTTTGATTGCTGTGGTAACAGTGATTTCAGGTGGTAGAGAAGTCGTTCAGCAATGGGAAGATTGCTAATAGGATCTCGACTTTTGTGTTCTTTCATGCATGCTTCATGACGTCTTTACAGCGATTTCAACCACTTTGCTCCAGCGTTTCTGTGTTTTCTTGACAGGCTTTGTGTAGACGCGATAAACATAAGTATCGGATCCCAAAAAAATTCTGGATTCAGGCAATCAAGGCTACGTATGGAAGTCAGTAAATACATACATTACATAGATACATAACTACATGCATGCATAAATAAATAAACAAACAGATAAAATACAGTTCATAGAGAATGAATAGGGGATTATTTCAGTTTTCTTTTATGTTTTAGGAATGTTCTGTCAAATATGTAGACAGCATAAACAGGCAGTTGTGAGAGAAAACCAGATCTGGCCATTTATAGTCTCCCTGCCAGTCCTACATAAAGGACAGACACATGACGTCTGAGCATCACAGAATAGCCTGTCAGCGCCGGTCAGAAATTCAATGTAATGTTCAAAATCATTAAAATAAACACATTAAAATCATGACTCCTTTAAGTTTTTGTGTCCGTGTCTCTCTTCCCCCCCCCCCCCCCAAAAAAAAAGCTGTAAACCCTGAACACTGATAAAGATCCATGATCAGCTGACACAATGTTCCACGATCCACCATCAAGATGTCTGATTCGCCATCCACTGTCAATAGTCCACGATCACAATCTACGATGACTGTACTAGAGGTGCACAAATCGGCTCTGACGACATCCAAATCCACATGTAGGCTTGACTCTTCCGCCCATCACCCACACGCATGAATTATGACAATTTAGAGACAATTTAAATACCACTCCACCTCTAGTGGTGATAATATGGTAATAACATATTACACTTAAGAAGGCTGGTTTTATTTAAATTTAGATTGATTTAAAGTACAGTTGTTTGGAAAATTGAAATGTTAATTTTGGTGAGAATTTGAGCATGTTAAAGCCCTCAAAAAGCCAATTCATTTGCCTATATTAGCATCTGTAGGACCCCTTTCAGCTGTGTATCTAGCAGCCATGACATCTTGGATGAGGAAACATAAGAGTAATGTTGTAAGTGCCGGTATTTAAGTTCATGAATGAAAAGGTTAAAATGTAACTGATACAGGCAGTATTTGTATTATTCGCTTCTTGAGGCGGAACTAATGTGCTTTGTTCGTAGCCCCGGGGGCCAAGATCACTGTGACACTGCAAACGGCAGGTGCACGGTGCGCGTTTTGTCACCAAAGCTATAAAACTTGTAATGCACATCAAAACCTCTTTTTACGGCAAGCGGCCAACGAGTTCTCACGGCGTAACGTGTAAAGCGTGATGGTGTTGATAAGATGGAGAGGGAGAGAGGAGACATGCCACCGCAATAAACGCCCGTTCAAAGGAACCGACCTGTGTCTTGTGTCGTCGTAAGAGGAGCTACAGTGAGAACTCGACTGCTCGGCGCGGGTAGGCGAGACGACGAGACCGCAGCTGTGTGACGACGTGACGGGATCACTCGGCATCGCAGCAGAGCGGAAAAGCAACGCACTTCAATCACTGTCGCCATAGCGGCGGCAATATATAGAAGGTAAACTGTGTCACATGCGCAAGTTTCAAGGCAAAGCCAAGAGGTGCTCCACCATCACCTTCAAGTGAAAGCGGTGTGAGAAGTGGCTCAACTAACTTAAAAAGGACTCAGTTCTGTACATAATGTGTGTTGATGTGTGTTACTCCTCTTAAGCAGCTTATTGTATAAGTGCTAAGTGAATGGGAAAGTAATACTTGTAAATTTTGATTTATGAAAATAGCAGTGTTTAAAGGGTGACTGAAGTGAAATTTAAAGGGCCAGTCCACTAATGTGAAAACCTTTTCTTGTGTGAAGTACAAGTATATTTGAGATTTTTGTTGCATTTTTACAAAGGTATTTGTTTTGCTTTTAAATTTGAGTGAAGTGAAAATACTATTTTATTTAATGCAATATGAAAGTCCATATTCAGACCTGCATGGCTACTTTACTGAAAGCCTTCTGTAGCTTACATTTATACATAGCCTAATCTAATCCATTTGAAGCTCAATAGCTACACACATCCCATAGCCATTCAAGTCATCTCAAAATGTCTTACAAAAGTTCAGAGACCTGCCACAAGAATGCCGAATCACCTGCTCAACATGAAGCTACAGACCCTGACTTCCCAGAAGAGGAGAAAAGCCTACGAAGAAGCGAAAGAACAAGAACCTTAACAGAAAAGGGTAGAGAACTTCAAGAGGAAAGGCTAAAGGGTATCCAACGTCGATATAGAGTAATCTATGAGAGGTGGAGGTGTCAGGCAAGAATAGGCAAGGATATATTGACTGATGAGGCATCCAAGGATGAATTGGGTGAGCTTATTGATAACATACAAAGCACATGCACAAAGGTAAAGAACATTTATGAAGAGTTGCGGGAAATACAAACTCCTGAGCCAGACCTGCGGCGCAGAGTTGACACGTGCGTATCGCTTTCAGGATTTATGATTGAAAAGGCAGAAAGGCAGCTTAAAGGGCATACAGCAGAGGAAGAAGAACCCTGGCCTGATGTTGGATCTGTACTCGACTCAACAGGCTCCTTATCAAGACCACTATCTCAAAGATCGAAACGTGGCTCCAACTACACCAGTGTCTGCTCAGTAAAAAGGTATGAGGCTGCAGCTGAAGCTGCTGCATCCCGGGAAGTTTTGGCGGTTTTGGAGGAACAAGAAAGGGAAACAACAGAGCTTCGGAGGCTAGAAACTGAGAATCTAGCCACACAACAAGCAATGCAAGACAGGCGTAAAAGAATCGAAAGGTTAGAAGAAGTTAAGAAGTTTAACGCTGCTAGAGCAAGAGTGAAGGTCTATGAACAAATTGAAGAAAGGTCTGAAGCAAGCAACTCCCTAAATGAAGCATTACGATTAGGAAAAACTCAAGGTCTTCACACTTATGCCCCAAACCCCCCATTCATTCCTCAAGCTCCACCTACTTCAATGCCCATGCCTCAAGCGCAGAACAGCTCAGACTTGGTCAACATGCTAGCAGAAGCTATAAGTGCCAATCGTCTTCCAACACCAGAGCCTGCATTATTCATTGGAGATCCCTTGAAATACAAGGACTGGAAACTCTCCTTTGAAACATTGATAAACAGGAAAAACATCCCAAAGAACGAAAAACTGTACTACCTAAGAAAGTACTTGGGTGGTGCTGCGAAGAAAGCTGTTGAAGGATTCTTCCTACTGGGCACTGAAGTAGCATACGACTCAGCCTGGCAACTGTTGGATAAACGTTTTGGAGACCCATTCATTATTGGGAAGTCCTACAGAGACAAGCTAAGTGCATGGCCAAAAATAAGCTCTAAAGAAGGTTTCGAGCTAAGAGAATTTGCAGACTTCCTCGAGAGCTGTCAAGCCGCAATGCCCCATGTCAAGACATTGGAAGTTCTCAATGACTGCAACGAGAGTCAAAAAATTCTCCTTAAATTGCCAGATTGGCTGGCATCCAGTTGGAACCGCAAGGCAATGGAATACAGACAAGCAAATGCTGAGTACCCTCCATTCAAAGTATTGGTAAACTTCCTGTCAAAGGAAGCAGATCTTGCTTGTGATCCCATATCTTCAATACAAGCGCTCAAGAGTGTGGAAGGTGAAAAACCAAAGCATCCAAGAAGCCAAACCATTCAAGCAAAGACACTGTCCACAAACACAACAGAAAGCAGCATCTCAGAATGTGTATTCTGCAAAAGGAAAGGACATGTACTCGCCAAGTGCAGAAAGTTTGGTGAAAAGACAGTTCAAGAGCGTAACAAGTTTGTGCAAGTAGAGAAGCTTTGCTTTGGATGTTTAGGAAGTGGTCATATTTCAAGAAAGTGTGACAACAAGAGCATATGTGAACGGTGTCAGAAAGGACACCCAACATGTTTACATGATGACAAATTCAAGGATCATCAATGGTCAATAACTCCAAAGGTGGACACCAAAGAAATAGCTGCAACAGCAACTACTAACAGAATCCTACAAGACGGTTCGAGTACACAGACATCCTCAATTGTACCGGTCTGGGTCTCATCCACAAAACAGCCGAATCATGAAGTCCTTGTCTATGCACTCTTAGACACACAGAGCGACACAACTTTCATTCTGGATGAAGTTGCCCAAAACCTCAACACAACCAAAGAGAATGTAAGTCTGAAGCTATCCACAATGTCTACAAGGTCAGCAGTCATAGCTTGTCAGAAACTAACACATCTACAAGTGAGAGGATATGATTCGGAGAAGAGGATTTCATTGCCACCTCTTTTCACACGAGAGTTCATTCCAGCAGACAGGTCACACATTCCAACTTCTGAAACTGCTCATAAATGGACTCATCTGGAGCAATTGGTAGACAAAATTCCACCACCATTGGATTGCGAAGTTGGCCTCTTGATTGGCTATAACTGTCACCAAGCCCTTCTCCCAAGAGAGATTCTGTCTGGAAAAGAGAATCAGCCATACGGACAGTTAACAGACCTGGGCTGGAGCATTGTTGGCTGCTCCAATCAAGCAAGTGACCACGGTGATTCAATAGGAACCAGTCACAAAATGATGGTACGGCAAGTGACCCCTGATGCACAGCCGTCTGCTAGGCTAAAGAGGGAGGTGCACTTTGTGTGCAGAACACATGTTAAAGAGATCAATCCAACAGACATTATCAAAGCTCTCGAATCTGATTTCACAGAGCGTACCACAGATGGTAATCCAATCTCGCAGGAAGACCTCCTCTTCTTGTCAAAAGTGAAAGAAGGTGTAAAGCAGAAGGAAAATGGTCACTATGAACTCCCACTTCCTTTCAAAACAGACAAGCCCAATCTTCCAGACAACAAACAGTGTGCAGTTCACAGGCTCATGTCATTAGAGCGACGACTAAGGAAAAACGAGCAGTATTGCAAGGATTATGTCCAGTTCATGAACGACATAATCGAACGAGGAGATGCTGAGAAAGTTCCACAGTCCGAACTCAATGACCAACCAGCATGGTATATCCCGCATCACGGTGTCTACCACCCCCACAAACCCGGGAAGATCCGTGTGGTTTTCGACTGTTCTGCACGGTTTCAGGAAACCTCTCTAAATGACCATCTCTTGACTGGACCAGACTTGACTAACACCTTAGTTGGAGTGCTTTGTCGATTCAGAAAGGGTCCAATAGCCATAATGTGTGATGTCGAGAGAATGTTTCACCAATTTCACGTTGCAAAGGAACATCAAGACTACCTCAGATTCCTCTGGTGGGATAAAGGCAATCTTGACACAAAACCCTCAGTGTACAGGATGAGAGTACACCTGTTTGGGGCAGCCTCATCCCCTGGCTGCTCCAACTTTGGCCTCAAACATCTGGCATCGCAGGGTCATGGAAAGTTCAGCGAAGAGTCCATCAAGTTCATACAGAGAAGCTTTTACGTTGACGATGGCTTAACAGGTGTAGAGTCAGCGGCGGAAGCCATACATCTGGTGGAAGAGTCAAGAGCTTTATGCAGAACAGGAAACCTACGGCTGCATAAATTTGTGTCCAATGACAAGGAAGTAGTGGAAGCAATACCACTTGAGGAACGTGCGCAAACCAAGGAACAAGACATGGCTCTTGGAGAACCATATATAGAACGAGCACTCGGAGTTCAGTGGTGCGTCGAAGCGGATTATTTCCAGTTTAGAGTTGTGGTTAAGGAAAATCCACTGACAAGGAGAGGTGTTCTTTCGACTGTTGCCTCCATCTATGATCCATTAGGGTTTGTGGCCCCCTTCATCCTAGTCGGCAAACAGATTCTTCAGGCGCTATGCAAAGACAAAGTAGGCTGGGATGAAGATCTCCCTGAACACATTCTTCCGCAATGGGAGGAATGGCTAAGAGATTTGCCTCAGTTGGCAGCGCTGAAGATTCCAAGGAGCTACCTCCCATCAAACTTCGGGAAGGTCATAAGATATGAGCTTCACAGCTTTTCAGATGCAAGTTTTCAAGGCTATGGTGCATGCTCGTATCTTCGAGCAATAAGTGAACTGGGACACATCAGTTGCTCTCTTGTCATTGGGAAGGCAAGAGTAGCTCCTGTCAAACTAACGACCATTCCAAGACTTGAGTTATCTTCAGCTGTGACATCCGTCCGCAACGCAGACCTCATCAAGGGTGAACTTGAGATTGAAGGCCTGCAAGAGTATTACTGGACTGACTCACAGGTGGTCCTCGGCTACGTGAACAACGACGCCAAGAGGTTCCACACATTTGTAGCCAACAGAATCCAACGCATACGATCCAGCACAAGCCCTGAACAGTGGCGACATGTCAGGTCTGAAAGCAATCCAGCCGACCATGCCTCCAGAGGGTTGAGTGCAGTTCAGCTGAAGGAGTCTAATTGGCTTAAAGGACCCAACTTCCTTTGGCAGCAAATTCCGCCATGTGAAGAAGAGAAAGTAGAAGTAGAAACGACAGACCCAGAGCTTCGCAAAGCCTATGCTCATGCAGCTAAGACAGAGGAGGCGAATGCAATGGCAAACCGCTTCACTAAGTTTTCTGACTGGAACAGAGCTGTGAGAGCCATCGCCAGGCTCAAGAGATATGTCAGAGAATTCAAAGGACTTCAACCAAGAACTAATGAAACAACCAATCTCGAAGAAAGAAGAGAAGCGGAAGTTTTCATTATCAAGCTGACGCAAGAAGAAGCCTTTGCTGGCGACATTCAAAGAATCAGGTTCCAGAAAGGAGACATTCGGAGCAAGCACAACAAGTTGCACAGGTTGAATGCCTTCCTGGACAAAAACAATGTTCTCAGGGTGGGAGGACGGTTGTCAAAATCAGCCTTACACCACGACATAAAACATCCTGCAATTCTTCCACGAAAATCTCATGTGTCAGCCCTCCTCATCAAACATTATCATGAGCGAGTATTCCATCAAGGAAGAGGCATGACCATGAACGAATTGCGTGCAAATGGAATATGGGTCTTGGGATGTGGGAATGTGGTCTCCTCACACATTTATAAGTGTGTAAAATGTAGGAGATACAGAAGATCTACAGAGGTGCAACAAATGGCAGATCTGCCGCAAGAAAGGGCTGAAGAATCCCCCCCCTTTACTTACTGTGGTCTTGACTGTTTCGGCCCCTTTATCGTAAAGGAAGGAAGAAAGGAATTAAAACGCTATGGGTTGCTGTTTACCTGCTTATGTTCGAGAGCAGTACACATAGAAACACTCGATGACTTGACAACAGACGCATTCATGAATGCACTTCGAACAGTTATGGCTATCAGAGGACCTGTGCGCCAAATAAGATGTGATCAGGGAACAAACTTCATGGGCGCTAGGAGAGTCCTTTCTGAGTTGCTCAAAGGAATAGATCCTGAACGTCAGCGAGCATTCGGCTGTGAATTTGTGCTGAACGTCCCATCAGCTAGCCACATGGGTGGGGTCTGGGAGCGTCAGATTCGGACAGTCCGAAGCATCTTGATGGTTATGCTTGACCAAGCCGCAAGCAGACTCGACACCACAACTTTGAGAACGTTTCTTTACGAAACGATGGCTATAATCAATAGCAGGCCACTAAGTGTTGAGCATCTTAATGATCCTACTGGTCCGGAGCCCCTCACTCCAAACCACATACTGACCATGAAATCCTCAATCATTCTGCCACCTCCAGGACAGTTTTGCAAGGAAGACCTGTACCTGTGCAAAAGGTGGAGAAAGGTGCAGTTCTTAGCCAATGAGTTTTGGCAAAGATGGAAGCGAGAATACCTGCTGAACCTCCAACAACGACGGAAATGGCAAAAAATATCAAGGAACTCGCAAATAGATGACATTGTGATCCTTCAAGAAGATGGCTCACCAAGGAATGAATGGAAGCTTGCTAAAGTTGTGGAAGTGTATCCCAGTGCAGATGGCATGGTACGGAAACTGAAACTTCTAGTTAGCGACACTACATTTGACAAAGGCAAACCACTCACTAGATCAGTTCATCTTGAGAGGCCTATACACAAGGTAGTCACCTTACTTGAGGCCAGCTCAATCACATAAGGTCACTTTCAATGATGCTTAAGAACATTTTTTTGTTTATTCCACTTGTATTTTGTTGTACCGGAAAATCCCACATTTAGGTGGATGAGTGATTTGGTGGGAGTGTAAGTGCCGGTATTTAAGTTCATGAATGAAAAGGTTAAAATGTAACTGATACAGGCAGTATTTGTATTATTCGCTTCTTGAGGCGGAACTAATGTGCTTTGTTCGTAGCCCCGGGGGCCAAGATCACTGTGACACTGCAAACGGCAGGTGCACGGTGCGCGTTTTGTCACCAAAGCTATAAAACTTGTAATGCACATCAAAACCTCTTTTTACGGCAAGCGGCCAACGAGTTCTCACGGCGTAACGTGTAAAGCGTGATGGTGTTGATAAGATGGAGAGGGAGAGAGGAGACATGCCACCGCAATAAACGCCCGTTCAAAGGAACCGACCTGTGTCTTGTGTCGTCGTAAGAGGAGCTACAAATGTTTTCAATAGATCAATATGTAGCTATATAAATAATTACACTCAGACAAGAGTGTAATTACTCTTGTCTGAGTAATTTGTTGATAAATAATAATAAAATAGTCTTTCACACAACAAGACACGCACACACACAATACATATAGTAATGTTAGCTATCTTAGTTAGCTAGCTAGTGTTAGCTAGTTATAAAGTAGGCTCATTTGTTGATAAATAATAATAACTGCAGTCATGAAAGACACACACAATATTATATGAAGATAATACTTACACGTATCAGCTCTTGCTGTGTAAAATAATCTTCTTGAGGGGTGAAACTTCTGATATAGTCTGTGTGGTCCACAGTTAATTTATTCCTGACAGCCACAGTTGATAAGATTCAAAGGTTCCCAATGAATTCCATAGAAAATGCATGCAGGTCATTTTTGACCCACTTATGGAAGCTTGGGGTAGTAATACAAAAACTACAATTTCTTAAAATGTATAAAAGGTAAGTTAAAAATGTAAATGGCATTATATCAAAAACATGTTTTTTGAGGAATACATGGAATGCGAGAAGTGGAACTACTATGAAAATTGACTAAATAACATAGCCAGTACCCCCTAATTAGTGACTGCAATGGATGTTACGCTTTCATTTGAGATTTAAATTTAGAAGTTCACCCCACGTTCAGGGCTTTTTAATGGATCATTTGAATTAATAATATGTAAAGTAGGCTTTAATGAATATCACCACACTTTAATACGTTTTTAGAATGTAATAGCACCATACAATTTAACAAATACCGTAACATCCATCCATTACCTTTTGCATAGTTGCAAAATGAAGGCCCTTTCAAGATTTGAATAATGGGCAGATTTATACTACAAAAACAGGGGTAAAAGATGGATCAGTGTCAGTGTGAGTTGAATTCTACAAAACGATGTATCTATGTGGCAACCATCTACCTAATACCACAAACATCTGTCTTTCTATCCATCTGTTTGCGGATCTAATCGACTTAACACTTTCGTGTGTGTGTGTGTGTGTGGTAAACTTCAGTGGTCGGCAAATGGGTCACATCTCAGTTCAAAAAGGCCACCAGATCCGGTTGACACTTAAATTTGTATTAATTTCATCGGAGTGTCACACACAGAGGCCGTCTCGGGTGAAGCAGATGCAAATCTCTGTCATGACATCATAAAATGACTTCCTACTTGGCAATTTTTCTTCAAAGTAGAAGCACACCGTTCATTTTGTTGCTGCAATCCTTTACATCAAGCTGAATTACAGAGCTTTTATTTTGAAAAGTTGGGAATATGGGTGTGAAGTTTGTGTCGATTGTTTAACCCTTTGATACACAACATGGGTCAAAATGGATCCGATGGAGTTTTAATTGTAAATATCTTTGCAATAAATTTATTTCATGATTCAGAATTCCAGGAATTCCTCAATTTACTTGTTTTTGTTCATCCCTTTTGTTCATCATTTTCCTTTTTTATCAAAATAATTTTTGTATCACTACCCTTCTAAGGTGGGTCAAAAATGACCCGTATTCATTTCACGCGTTATTTCATGCATGACTGTCTTAATTTTGAACTAAAATAGTTTTTGAATTACTACATCGAGTTTACACACATGGGTAAAAAAATACCCATGTATGCAAGTGGGAATTTGATAGGAACCTTTGATTTGTAATTTTTTGAAGTTAGTAACATGTTTACTGCGGACAACTTTTCAAATGCCACCCTTGTCAGAACTAAACGGGCAGCTTTTGCGCATCTGATTCAAGTAAATCTTATTTTACAATTGTTTAACCTAAGAAAATATTTGATATCTTGTGAAAAGACAACTGCACATTACATTTGAACATCACTTCCCTCTACTGGTGGGAAAGAGAAATATGTCAAACATTATTAGCTAGCTGTTAACATATTCTAGCTAGCTAATGTCAGCTAGGTCAACAAAATACAACTTGAAATAGAACAGTATACTGTATACTTTATCAACTGATAGTTGAAAATATTATTTTGATTTTCTTTATCCACAGCATTAGTATGGCTCATCACAGTCATTCCAGATTTACAGCTGAAATGGTCATAGAGATGCTAAATGAAGAACAGGATGAAGATGAAGCAATTCTTGATCCTGATTCTGAGTCTGACATCTCTGATTCTGATGATCTAGACTATATGCCACAGGGTCAAGCTGGAGTTGTGGGCGTGTCTAGAAATCAAGCTCTCCTAGATGAAGAAGACTCCTTGGATGAGATCGAAGACTCGTCTGATGAGTCCTCTGAAGAGGAAACTCCGACCCAGGCCAATAGACTGAGTAAAAAATGTAATGTAATGTAATAAAGTAAAAAAGGGGTCTTACTGGAATGAGCATCCCCCACTAAGGGCAGATCAAGAATCCACAACATCATGAGGAGCTGCCCAGGACCTGCATCTGGTTCAAAAAATGTTTTACCGAAAGACGCCTGAGATTTATTTATTAGTGACAACATCATTGAGGAGGTTCTGAAATGCATCAATTTAGAGACATGAAGAGCAGCAGCAGCAGGATTCTTTGGTCCAAATCACTGCTAAAATAATAATTTTTAACAATCCTTGTTACAGTATGTCATCACACTTGCTTGCCTGGTTCATTTTTGATCCATGTGTGTAAACTTGATGTAAAAATAGAAACAATATTTTAGTTCATAAATTGAGAAAGATAAAATGAAAATAATGATTTGTGGTAATCAAAAACAAGATATTTTATGAATACTTTTAATATTAAATGATGAAATAAATTAATTAAAAAAAATATAGCAAAGAAACACAGCCGTGCATGAAATAACATTGTAGGTCAATACAGGTCATTTTTGACCCATGTTGTGCCTTAGAAGAGGTTTGCATAGCTTGTGTATCAACACACACCTCTGAAATAGCCGACATGTTATGTAAGAGAAAATTACAGAAGTTAAGAAAATAAAATTATAAATGTAAGCCACATCTGAACAATAATGAATACAATTACGTTTCAATTTATGAAAAACATTGACTTTAAAATCTTCATTACTGACAAACAAGTTGTCAGTGTAAGTTTGCTAACTTTACTCTGTTTGAGGAGGTCGAATTTAGAATGAGCACTGGAATGGTTATATTAAAAGGCCTGCCATGGATTACTTACAGGCTTTCCAGTATTTCTGTGGCTCTAACAGTATGCCAAATTTTTACTTACAATAATAATGCATGATTTTCCATCAATCCAGCAAATCAATTTCTTTGTTAATCACCTCTAGTGTGAGCTGTCATTCTGTCTTGGGGGGGAAATGGAGCATCAACTTCTACAGAGGTTGTATTTCACCACTCAGCAGAGACAGAGATGGTAGCACACAGCAGAGAAATGAACGCCATGCTTTCATCCTTCAAAAACTCTTAAATCCCTAGAGGACAGCTGCTCTGATAGTTGCCACTGTGACACAACACTTTTCTTAGGTGCACATAGACTATGTAACTGGGAATGAGTTGGAGCTCAGAGGCTCAGCAGTTGCATACCTGAGCAGGCTGCCCGAGACCTTGGGTAAAGTCCCCAGATTGTTTATATTTTTCGGTTTATTTCAACTTTATTGAAGTAGGTAGACCCAACAAGACTTCCCGTCTTCTTGAAAGCTAGGAATTCCAAGGGCAGTGCAACCTAATAAAAACCAGAGTGTGCTCCTTACAAGATACAACATAATGACTTTTGGTTTCAGTGACTAAAGGTTTTAGATTTCACTGCTTTTTGGGGGTAACATAGGGCCTGGATAGATATGCACCATAAACCACACCCAGAGGAATCAATTTTTAACAATTCTGTGAGAACCACACTTTTCAGATTTCCCTGCTGTTTCTTAGCTATACCAGGTGAACTTTTTACTGATCACTTGGACAGCTAGAAAGACTGTCCACAACTACATCCCTAACATCCCAATTTTATTACCAGCAATGGTGGCAGTGTACACCCTTAGGTTAAACTATGATTTCTTCCTCATGTGCAAGACGTATGGCTCTCTGGTTTGAGAGCATAGACAGATAACATAATTAGTCTACAGAGCCATGAGGACCTTAAAGATAGACAAAAGTGCAAAATGACCACAAAGAGATGCATAGCAACCCCAAATAGCCACAACATTACTACAATCAACTACAAAGAGATGAAAGACCAAAAAGAGACACAGAATGACAACATAGATGAAAAATTTTAAATAAAGTGACAACAAATTTTGTATGGTGGCAATGCACCTTTATGTTGATTGCTACCTGTCAATAAACCAAACTCACAGGAAGAAGAAAATGATGGAAAACTACAACAAAGACAAACACAATGACCACAAAGAGATCCTAACACCACAAAATGACCAGTCACTCTTTCAGTGTTTCTTTCAGTCTGGGTGTTTTGCTCCTAAAGGGTCGGGATTGTCTCCCTTTGCGTAGCAAGTAAAAGGAGACAATATAAATAAGGTGCTGCAACCGCTACATGATTACTTCATGAATCATTTGCATTCTGGAAAAGAAAACATTGAGAGGGCATGGAAAACCAGCACAGTTTGCACAGGTCAAATGTTCCAAATATAATTGGAGCTGTGAATCAATACCTATAATTATTCTGGCTATGCTGCTTTTGACTCTTAGCCCTGCAGTCAGAAGGAACCATTTTGAGTTCTTTCAAGCTTTTGTTTTGCACCATGTGGGATTGGTAATGAAATACAGACAGGCATGTGCAGAATTTCAGACTCTCAATAAATGTGGGTCAAGTCCCTAATTTTGGAATTATTTTGAAAAGGCTGTTATGTGAAGTTGTGACATATGAACGTATACTCACTTATGTAAATGCAAATATAAAGTCACAAAGTTCGGAATCAGTGGGTTATGCTGAGAGAACACTTCCCCCTCAAGGTCTAGGTAAAACATCACGTTGACATCCACCTCTCCCTGAGGTGACTTACAATATATTTGACATGTGGAGCTGCAGGCTAACTGTCAGAAATGGAAGGGTCAGCTCTCAGGAGCACTTTGTTTCTCCATAACCCTTGTATCAATATATAAAAATGTGGCAATACTTTCAGCCTTCATATTTATGCATGACTGGGGCTGAGCTAAGATCTTTTTTGCATGGCGAGAAAAGCTTGCGCTTCACGTGTCTGTAAATAGACTCCTGGTTGTTCTGTGTGAGAGCACTGGTGGAAATCAGTGAACCCGAGAAAGCAAGAAAGCAAAGTTAAACGTCTTACAAGTACACCTGATTCACATTAAACCCATTATCTTTTGTGATCCACTCAGGCTGTATCTATTTTTCATAGCTGTTACATCAGACAGAGACCGGCAATGCATCTGCCATTTATTGTAAGATTCCAGATTATTCATGGATGTGTCATCAGTGTGAGGGTACAGTATATGAGGTGGATGGATCGGATACTATCTGGACAATTATGCATGAAATTCTTAAGTAGCAGAATGTAATCGAGGTGCTCAATTTAAATTTTTTGTGCTCTGTGAAAATATTTTATATACCTTCTGTGCACAAAATTCACAGAATGTGGAGGTGTTTTCAAATGGAACTTGTGAGCTTGTGGGCATTGAAAGATAAGTCACCTAAACGCCTCACTTGGCAGTCAAGTGGTTAAGCTGTGAGAACTGTGCTAGTAGCCAATGGCAACATGGAAGCTAATATTAACCTTACTTTAGTCTTCCAGGACCCACAGAGCACTTTCATCCTGCTCTGATCACAAGGGGTCAGTCTGAATGTACCCAAATGCGTACTCAATATGTCCTCGGATCACACATTTAGTGGTGGTCTGTGATGCATGTGCTTACATTCTTTTCATTGTGTGAATGCAATTATGTTACATGGGCCACATATAAAAGCATTGCCTACTCAGCTGACGTCCTCTGACCCGCTACAGTTTCACAATCAATCAAATGTCTTATTTGGATAAAACCTGTCTTCATAACTGAGCTGCATGAAGCTCTATTCCATCAGCCCCCTCCCGTTTTGCTACCTCTCTCTATTGTCCTGCTCCCAAATAAGTGCTCAATGTGTCCAGATATCCAATCACTTATACCACATTATATATATATATATATATATATATATATTTAAAAAAAAAACTTTGGGCTGCATTTTAGGTAGTTCTTATCACAGTGATGTATGTTTGGTTTTAATCAGTTATGTGATGAAACAAAAAAGTGTGAAGGTGCAAATTTCCAGGCAGATTTGTTCGAAGTTCAGGCAGTTTCTAAGAAAACCGTTAGACAATAGCGATACCCTTATTTTATTGTTATAATAATAATGATTAATAATATTACTATCATGAATAAGTATTTTCATCATGAATGTCGCCAACAGTTGACTCTGCTAGTGTGCATTTATAATCATGAGATTCTTCTAATCATGGCTTTTCTACTTTGACCTAACAGCTGTCTTAAGAGCAGCTCAGTCATTCTGCGCTCTACTCAAGTCACCATGGCTTTTTACTTACTACCAAACCCTGAAATTACCTGTAACCTAACCCTAATTCCACTGCTTCCCAGCGTTAACCCTCAGACAGTGATTACATTCCTTGTGGGCCTTTAGACCTCACATACACACACTCAGCTAAATCCTCACACACATGCCCAGGCCCATGCACTAATTCTTGCATGGGAGGCAGTGGAGTTTGACTCCACACTCTGCAGTTCGGGGGGGGGGGGTCTCAAAGGGAGTGCGAAGAGTTCATTTTGATTTATTAAAAAATTAAATTAAACATCCAGTGTGAAGAAAAAACGGATCCAGTCCCTTCTGGGACCTGTATCTTATATGGCGACGCCTGCGAGCTAGTTCTGGCAGGCAACTCGAGCTGCGCGGCGCCAATCACGTGACATACATCACGTGACATACATCACGTGACATACATCATGTGACATACCTCAATCTCCACAACCAGCTATAATACACACCCACCTTATCAGGTGGTCTATTTAACCAGAGAGACATTTCCCATCAGCCCCTCTTTCTCGCACTGCTGCTGCAGTATTGCTACCTGTTGCTTCAGCGTCTCAGTTGTTGACCAAGTGACCGTTGTTCCTCCGTGGGTCGTTGTCTCTCTCAATCCGTGATTCCTCCTCCGAAAAAGTTCGCATTATTTCCGTAATTTCGGCTCGGTCCTTTAAGATTCACTACGTGTGAAACGGACGTCAAGCGTCTGCACCACGACTCCCGCGGGCCTCTCAGCGCGCACCACATCTTGGAGGAGCTGCGCACCCGAAGCGTTTAATTCATCCGGTCTGAGCCACGAGTTAGTTTCAACTACTTCTTGACTGAAGGCGGTTCCGCGAGGCCGAACAAACGCCGGTGGCAGCGTCACTGACGGCAGCTTCGCTGACGGATTCTTCCCGGGACATCTCTGCTCTACCAACTTCTCCCTCACCGCGGGATGTTGTCCCTCGGAGGCAGAGGAAGCGCGCCTGGATCCGCTGGGGCTTTCATCCTGTCTCCTCTGCTGAATGAAGTCTGCACTGAACGTTATGAATGAAACAATTCAGTCTCGAATCACACGCCATCTTCCCTGCACGTGATGTAAACAACGGTACCGGCTTGTGCTATAGTACTTCCTGGTACGTCACTCCAGCAGGATTATGGGAGTTGTAGTCCAATCTCCAGCCATGGGTTTGAAGCTCCTGTCTCCTGACAACAGTACCTTTCCCAAAGGTATCAAATGCTGCAGGTAAAATGTTTTGTTATTCCTGAAAATTCAATTATATAATATAATATATATGTGGGTAGAGTGGTCTTCCTCCAACCAAAGGTTGGGGTTCAATCTTGTGCAAGATACTGAACCCTCAAATGGGCCCTCATAGATGTTGAATGCAATAATTGTAAATAACTTGTATATATGACTTTCTTATGACTTCTGGCATGCGATGATTTCGCAACGGACGTGCCATGTGCTATATTTGTCCCATTGCACATGCCCGAGTTTCAGGGATAGGAAGGGAGCGAGATGGCTCACTCCTCAGCTACTTCCATCAGCACCTCCGGTAAAACAAAGTCTATTACAGCTGCGCGAATAACACGCGCTATGAGGTAACTAACGAATGATCGAATATTAAATTCACGGGCAACTATTTTGTCTTCGGATTGTCGACTACAATCTGGTGCACTTTGAGGAAGTAAATATGTCAGAATCTACTGTTGGTGGTCATAATGTACTTGTGGTGTGAGAAACAGTTCATAGACACACTGAGCAGTACCCGGGTTTTCCTTTCCGCATATTAACGTCTTGGCGATGTCCGTCTCGGGAAACCTTCTTTGAAAATTTCTGAACATCTTTCATTGGATGTGAGAGAGTGGTGGTTTACTGTTGTGTCAAGACACCACAACACTTCTGTGCGCAGCGTTGTCGTAAGGCCTGCATGATTATGGCCAAAATCATAATTACGATTATTTAGATCAATATTAATATCATGATTATTAATACATCTTAGGAACAACATCTTTTTTTTTTATATAGCGTTTTTATGTTTAAATGCACAAGAACACTGCTTTCACTCCCATGTTGTGCTACATTCCAGCTAATGTACACATCTTTCATTAGGTCCTGGGCAAATCGACTCTCCTGTCGGTTCTTATGGGAAAAATGACGTCTGTAAGCATCGACTCTTCATTGCAAATTACAATCGATGCAGTGAATTGTCAGGGACATGTACGGCTCCATTGTTGTGCTTGATCATTGCTCACAGTATTTATGGGACACCTGTCTTTGGCCAAATGAAATGCGATCGCATCCGTTATTCCAGTGTGTCTTCGGGAATGGGGATGGATACGCTATATGTTGACGTTGGACATGGACGGAGATTCAGGGAGGTAATGTTAGCTTTGGCCTTGATGCACTTGTTGTACTATGGTTTGTGGGTTGTTTTTTTCAGGTGGTTAAACAAGGTAGTTGTATTGCTATGCGGCGCAAACACAACTCTAAACGCACTCTGGCATGATTTGTTCTTGGTTATCATCACTTGCCCTAAATTCCAAAACTACCAAACAATGGATGATGATCCTTTTCGAAGGACTTGCTCCTCGCCTTCTGCTCCTGATAATTGATTTACCTTTCACACGACACCGTGACTGGCTACTCTCTGTCTCTACTCTTCTAAGAAATACCGGAACTGGCTGCAGACAAAACGTTTGTTCTGGTTACCGCTGCATGGTGCGTGCATGACAACTCCCATCTTGTTCTCCCTCTGGTGGTTAGCGTATGTTAGTCGAAAAAGCGCTTGTAGCAAATCACGCATTATAAATGTCAATATTGCTGACGATCATGCAATTCGATTAATTGTGCAGCCCTAGTTGTTGTGGCTCCCATTGTCACTCTGAGGTCTGTAGAAGTTGAAGCAGAGGGAAAAAAAAAAAAAAAAATTGTTGCATTTCAGGTGGTTTGCTGGACTTAGAGTGTTCAATTCTGGGGTATAGGTTGCCACGTGCCAAGTTCACAATATATTCTCCTACAGCCAGGGCAGTTGGGGGGAACCTCACCAGGTAGTATATATTCTCTCGCGACAATGTGCCTACAGCGAATGACCACACCACAGGGGTGCATGGTAAGCATCACAGTTTCACAGGTAGCATATTCTCCTGCAGGCATGCGCCTATGAAGAATGCCTGCAGTGGCAGTGGCATGGCACACATAACAGGCTCACTAGGTAGCATATTCTCCAGCAGGCATGCGCCTATGGAGAATGCCACACCGCAGTGGCATGGAACACATAACAGGCTCACTAGGTAGCATATTCTCCAGCAGGCATGCGCCTATGGAGAATGCCACACCGCAGTGGCATGGAACACATAACAGGCTCACTAGGTAGCATATTCTCCTGCAGGCATGCGCCTATGGAGAATGCCACACCGCAGTGGCATGGAACACATAACAGGCTCACTAGGTAGCATATTCTCCAGCAGGCATGCGCCTATGGAGAATGCCACACCGCAGTGGCATGGAACACATAACAGGCTCACTAGGTAGCATATTCTCCAGCAGGCATGCGCCTATGGAGAATGCCACACCGCAGTGGCATGGAACACATAACAGGCTCACTAGGTAGCATATTCTCCAGCAGGCATGCGCCTATGGAGAATAGCCACACCGCAGTGGCATGGAACACATAACAGGCTCACTAGGTAGCATATTCTCCTGCAGGCATGTGCCTATGGAGAATGCCACACTGCAGTGGCATGGAACACATAACAGGCTCACTAGGTAGCATATTCTCCTGCAGGCATGGGCCTATGGAGAATAGCCACACTGCAGTGGCATGGAACACATAACAGGCTCACTAGGTAGCATATTCTCCTGCAGGCATGGGCCTATGGAGAATAGCCACACTGCAGTGGCATGGAACACATAACAGGCTCACTAGGTAGCATATTCTCCTTCAGGCATGGGTCTATGGAGAATAGCCACACCGCAGTGGCATGGAACACATAACAGGCTCACTAGGTAGCATATTCTCCTGCAGGCATGGGCCTATGGAGAATAGCCACACTGCAGTGGCATGGAACACATAACAGGCTCACTAGGTAGCATATTCTCCTGCAGGCATGGGCCTATGGAGAATAGCCACACTGCAGTGGCATGGAACACATAACAGGCTCATTAGGTAGCATTTTCTCTGGCAGGCATGCGCCTATTGAGAATGGCCACACCGCGGCGGTGTATGACACACACATAGCAGATACCGATTCATCCGTCAGGCTCCAAATCTGTGCAGTGTTGGGGGGCTACAGTGTTAGCTCATCACTCCCATCATTCCTGTGTTAGCATATGGGGAGTGATTAAGTCGGAGCCTAGACGCCAAACACAAACCTGTTCTACTATGAATAATAAATATCGTAATAAATAAGATAAATAATCAAACGTAAGTTGTCTGACTGAAATGGAGCGAAGCCAGCGAGCTAGTTCTGGCAGGCAACTCGAGCTGCGCTGCTTCAGTCATGTGCCATACATCAGGTGACATAAATCATGTGACATATATCAGGTGACATACTTCACTTGCATGCTGCTACAATAGAAAGCTATGAATCCTCAATGATGACAGTCTTACCTAACATTTACCTTGGCTTTATATTTCCTTATTACGGAATTGTTGTCAAGGTGAGTCAGAGTATACGATAACGGAAGCAGTATAATAGGAAATCTGACAAGGACGCTTATTTTAATCCTCTACATGACCTTATCCTCTCTAGTATTAGAAGAACACATGTTCACAACAAGTCTGTTAGATCTTGTCGAGACTTCTGAATTATCATTGCTAAGAATAATACTGCTTTCTGTTCTTTCTGCTCTATGATCAAACGCTTGCATCCCTCTTCAACCCATCTGACGACACCCTTGCCTACCAACAATGGTCGAAAATGCATGACGAGATCTCCTCAAAGCTTCGCCATCCCTGCCAGAGCTGAGGCCTAACACCTGGATGCTGTCCCCGCACTCACTAAGATGTTGCACCACTATGACTGCAACACTCCATCATCAATGCTACTCATGCTATGTTGGACACCACAAGAAGGAATATTGACTCTCAAACATCATCTGCAGCCTTGATGTTTTAATGTGTAATCTCCGCTGCATAAATCCTTTGTTGCATGTCAGATCTCGGGATCCATCACGTATCCGCGTCCGGGGTAGTCACAGGCATGTTTCGGCGCGCCTTTATCCCCTCAAATGGTGACGATACAATGCGAACGATGCCAAGGGATTCATTGCACCCTTGCCATGGCATACATCTGTTCCTGTCCATCCTGGGAGAGGGATCCCTCACATGTGGCTCTCTCTGAGGTTTCTACTTTTTCCCCTGTTTATGGGGGTTTTTTTGGTAGTTTTTCCTTACTCTTGTCGAGGGTTAAGGACAGGATGTCGCATTTGTTAAGCCCGATGAAACGAATCATGTTTTGGATATTGGCGATACAAACAAACATGTGAATGAATAATTTGTATGTGTTTTGCAGACTGATTATTTTATTGCATTTCAGGTGGTTTGCTGGGCTTAAAGGTGAAATTCCGGTGCATATGTTGCCATGTGCCAAGTTCACTATATTCCCGTATAGGGAACCTCACCAGGTAGTATATTCCCCCGCAGACAATTTGGCTACAGCGAATGACCACGCCGCGGCGGTGAATGGCACACATAACAGTTCACTAGGTAGCATATTCTCCTGCAGGCAATGCGCCTAGGGAGAATGGCCACACCGCGGCGGTGAATGGCTCACATAACAGGTTCACTAGTTAGCATATTTTCCTGCAGGCTAATGCCCCTACGGAGAATGGCCACACCGCGGCGGTGAATGGCGCACACATAGCAGATACCGATCCGTACGTCAGGCTCCGACTATGTGCAGTTTTGGGGGGTTACAAGTATTTGCTCATCACTCCCATCATTCCTGTGTAATCATATAGGGGAGTGATTAAGTTGGAGCCTAGACGCCAAACACTAAATCTGTTGTAATAAATATATTACATGATCAAACGTGAGTTGTCTGACAGAAATATGGCGACGCCTGCGAGCTAGTTCTGGCAGGCAACTCGAGCTGCGCGGCGCCAATCACGTGACATACATCACGTGACATACATCACGTGACATACATCATGTGACATACCTCAATCTCCACAACCAGCTATAATACACACCCACCTTATCAGGTGGTCTATTTAACCAGAGAGACATTTCCCATCAGCCCCTCTTTCTCGCACTGCTGCTGCAGTATTGCTACCTGTTGCTTCAGTCCCTCCACCACCCCAGCATCCACCTGTAGGCCCAGCATCCACCTGTAGGCTCCAAACGGGGGGTTACAAGTATTTGCTCATCACTCCCATCATTCCTGTGTAATCATATAGGGGAGTGATTAAGTTGGAGCCTAGACGCCAAACACTAAATCTGTTGTAATAAATATATTACATGATCAAACGTGAGTTGTCTGACAGAACTGCTTTATTTACATGAAGGTCTGCACATCAAAAGTCATAGATACCCTCTTTCAAGTGTGGCTTGTCTCAAGCTCGATCACTGCTTTTATCAAAGGCAGGAGGAAGCAGGGAGAGAACGAAAAAGCTCACTCTCTCTTATTTCTCCACTGGTCAGCTTGAATGTTCTTCCGCCTGCAGGCCTGACAGACTGTCATTCTACAGGGCATCCCCCTTCCTTATCTCCCAAGAGGATGTCATGCTGACAAGCATTAGCTGAAGTGAGCAAGACAGTGGACGTGTTGAGGAAGATGATTCGCCATCAAGGAGCTGCCCAGTTCACACTGTGGAGGAAAAACTGCTGTCGCGGCAGTTGTGCCTGTATAAAGAGGCAGTAGAAACAGACCAACTGGTTTGCTGGTTTCTCTGCAGCAGTTAGCAATTCAGAAATATTAAGAACATATTCAGGAAAATTATTATCATTGTTTCGCGACCACATGGGGCATGACATAAATTCTAGCTAGCTCTTTCTGTTCATCCGATTATTCATAAATCTGTGATGTCAGTGTGTGTTAGTGTGTGTGCACCTGTGTGTGTTCCTCTGTGGGAATGTGTTTTTTTTGTACACAATAAATCCAATTTAAAAAGTAATATTTCTGCTGTGCTTCTACGCAAAGCAATCTCTAGCATGTATCATTACCACACATACTGGCCATTCATCATGCACTGTTGTAGGTTCAACGAAATTGTCAAATCGACAGAAATCAGGTAAAGAGTGAAGTTAGGTTGAACGCATTACTAATGAGCATATATTTAGAAAAATAGATAGTGCCTAGGATGAATATATTACAGTCTGAAAGGTTATTTGGAAATGAATCATGGTGATTAATCATCTGCAATTAACTGTAAAAAATTAGGTCTGTATTCTTTTAATTGATGCTTACTCATTTTCCTTACTGTTGGGAATGTTAATTGTAAATGTTTGACTTGTTACTTGTTTTGTTTTTGTTTCACTAGGTTTGATTTTAATTGTCTTTGATTTTAATTAATTCTTTCCTTACATTATGGTGACAAATGTACTCGACTATGCAGCAACTGGGGTGGATTTTGCTTTGTGGGTTAATGATCAGTCAGTTGAATTAGGCCCTCAAAGGACGCGCGAGTTATAAGTTACTCAAAGACTTGACTCTTCTCTCTCATCACACTGTCAAAATAATTGTTGAACCGTTGGACTCAGACTGTGTTCTGAGGCACTTTTCACACTTGTTATTTTTGGTTTCTGACTTAACTGAAAAGTATGTGTGAATGCCCCCTGAATATGTTATATTAGGTTAGGAACATTACTTTAGCTCTTTAAAATCTAACTTCAATCAATCATTTACTTATTTAGATATTACACAATTTAATCACACATAACGAGGTTGGACATTAACCTCTGGAACCCAGTATCCTGCAAGGAAGGAAAAGTGTATAATGTTTAATATAAATATCATATAGTGAGATATTTAACTGAATATTGATTCAGGATTCAAAGCCATAACACACACACAGCACTCACCATGACAAATGACAACGACCATCATTACTGCCGTCCACAAGGAACTCTTAAATGGAGCAGTGCCCATTTCAGGGCCCAATGGGGAAGACTGAGATCGGACCACCGTCTTTCTGGTTAGAGAACAACCGCTCTACCCCCTCAGCAACAGCCGTACTGTCCAGCCCGTGGATAGCCTGTGTTGAAATGTCTATTTGTGTTGATCTGTGCTGAGCTGCCATTAAAAAATAATTTCCCTAGGGGACATAAGAGTATAACTTTGTAGGAATAACAAGGTTAGTTCCTAATTTATTTCACATAATATTAGTGCCTATTTTTGCTTTTTGATCTCATTCATGTAAATTACTCTACAGACATATTGTGCAGGGGCAGAACAATGTGTTAGACCAAATGTGAAATGTGTTCTATTTGTGTTATATTAATGACATCACATTGTGCCACAGTCGAAATCTTATGATCAACTTTTGTCACTCGTAGAATGATCTTTATCATCTAATTGGATTATCCTCAGTAGAGGGTATGAAGCCACGGGCTGCCTTCAACAAATATCCTGCTAAACAACATGTCCTGTTGTTTAGTGTGTTTTGCTTTGATCCACTTGTGCAACATTTCAGAGTGTGCACCCTAAGCAGGGGAGCAGTGATTATGCAAGTGTAATTGAGGTAATATAATATTGATCTCTGCTCCCTTTTTCCTCACAGTTGCTTGGTTTCAGGTGTTCAAGTGCCTGACCAGCCAGTAACACAGGCTTTGATGCACCAGCAGCTGGGTATCACTGCTAATGGCCGAGCTAATTATCTGCATGATAAACATTATCTGGTCATTTTTCAACTTGTACCAACCTAACGGACACAGGCTTAGCCTCCTGTCCATATCTCAAGATGTTGGGAAGTCAGCTGAAAATGTTACGCTGAAATAAGACAGGGCCAATCCCCCCAAAAACTAAATTTCCCATGCACATTTACTGCACATAATGACATTGTCATTGTTCAGTGGATACATATCAACCTGTTTTAAATCAAGTTTTAATTTCCAGAGGAATGTTGCTTTCTGTCGTTGGTGAGACATGCATATAAACTAGGGCTGTCAAAATTAATGCGTCAACGAGGGGTGATTAATTACTGGAATCAACGCGTTAATCTTTGTAAGGCATTGACACATGCGCAGAATGACCTGCTCCATGTACCCATATCCGGCTCCACTCACTTGATCAGAGGGACATACACAGTTGGATTACAGCTTGTTCACTTGAAGCAGCCGGTCAGTGTCTTTGTAGAAGAACAGTAAAACACAGAGTCACAGCTGCTCAGTGATCAGCTACTCAGTGTTCAGCGCCACTGCGTTCAAAAGGAACCTCCATTAATGGTAGCAGGCGTAATGGCGCTCTCGGAATGGCTGGTTGGTTCACCAGTTGACATTCACGGCAAGACGCACACCAGGCCAATAGAATCGGGTCATTATCCGGCTAAGTGTTCTACCATACCCAAGGTGACCAGCCATTGGGTTAAAATTAACCGCCTGGAAAACCATTTCCCGACGGCTTTCAGGCACCAGAAACTGGGTGGTTTCTCCTCCTGAGTGTCACGACTCACTCGGAATAACTTGTCCCTGATCAATGAAAAATATGGGAACGTCTGTGCAGCGTCAGGGTGCACAATGTGACCATCAATTCGTATCACTTGATCAAAGGCTGAGCGCAGAGTGTCATCACGAGACTGTTCGAGTGGAAAATCTTGCGTGTGTAATTCAGGAACCAGCGGTGCCACCTAGGGAGTCACTGCTGGTTCCTCCCCCCCTGTCTGCAGTGTCGGAACAACCTTGCGTCACCTCTGAACGCAGCAGATTCCAGGTCGCAATCTCACATAGGGGAAAGCGGGGTAATGTGGGACATTTTTTTAATTTGCTACCCTCTAGACAAGCTAAAATGATATATCATAAACATTTACACATTTCCCATTAATTCAGGATGTTTTCTAGCAATGGAAATGATCAGAATGTCTTCAGGACAAAGGTCAGTGAAAATATTATTGTTTTAAAAAAAGTGGTCTTGTGTCCCACTTTACCCTAGCTATGTGGTGATTGTGTTTTTGTTTGTATGGTTTTTGGCTGTGTTCTCCCTTTTCCCTTCTGTGTTCTCCTGTGTGGTTGTGTGTGGCAGGGGGTGTGGCTGTCTGGTGGCTGCAACAGGACAAGACACACCTGCTTCCAATCCTTCTAATCATCCTCCTCCATATAAGCCTGGGCGTCTCATCACTTCGACGCCAGATTATTCCGTCCAATACGGTAGCAAGGGATTAGCAGGATACTCTCGACCTTTTGTCTTTTTGGATGTACGCTGACCTTGTTGCTCTCTTCACACAGAACTCTCTTGTGCCTCGTCGCTCGGCTCTTCGTCCTCCTTGTTGCCAGGATCCACAAGCCAGCCAGCACCCTGCTACTCCTGCCTACCTCGCCAGCTAAATAAACTCTGTTCATATATCTTACTACAATCCACTCCGTGTCTGCTTTGGGGTCCGAGCCTTCATTTAAACCTAACAGAATAATCTGGCCACACATTGACCCCGCAGACTTGGAGAGATTCAGACTGGCGCTTTCCTCCCAAGGGAGTTGAGTGGGGCAGCACGAGGCAGCCCTAAACGAGATGTCAGAAACGAACAACAATCTTACCTCCACAGTGGCGCGGATCGGCAGCCAGATGGACCAAGTTTCTACTCTCCTTTCCACGCTGACTGCTTCGTCTCACGCTCCAGCTCCAGTTCCGGATCCTGCTCCGCTACCTCCTGTGGCTCCACCGAGCTCTTCCTCCACTCAACCCAGGGAACCCGTCAACCCCACACCCGCTAGGTTTTCGGGTCAGTCAGGGACAGGTAGAAATTTTCTTTTTCAGTGTAATCTCGTTTTTGAACAGCAGCCCCTCACTTACGCTACAGACAGATCGCGGATAGCTTTTGTTATGAGTCTCCTGTTGGAGAAAGCCGCGGCTTGGGCTGTAGCTCTCTCTTTCATTAATTCTCCGGTTTGTTCTTCTTATTTTTCCTTCTCCGAGGAGTTCCTCAAAGTGTTTGATCACCCGCTGCGTAGCAAGGAGGCTAGCAGCCGGCTCCTGTCGCTACGGCAGGGAGAGAACTCCCTAGCTAAGCACTCTGTGAATTTCCGGATTCTTGCTATTGAGGCCGGGTGGGATGAAAGAGCGCTGCAGGGAGTTTTTCTCCGGGGACTAAGAGAGGAATTAAGGGATGAATTGGCCGCTCGGGACGAGACCTCATCACTAGATGAGTTAATTTCGTTAGCTATTCGTTTAGATTCCCGTCTCCACGAGCGGCGCAGGGAGAGATTAGGGAAAGTGAGTCACACCCCTCCCATGTCTCGGAATATGAATCCTCCTCAGTGGGAGCTGGCACCTCCTCCATCTACTTCTTCATGTCCCGACAGGAGGCTCCCGCGGACTGCTCTTCCTCTCTCCGGTTCCGATGAACCCATGCAGCTTGGACGGACCAGACTCACTCCACGGGAGCGTCAACGTCGCCAGCGCCATGGTCTCTGCCTTTACTGCGGGCAGGATGGACATCTGCAGATGCACTGCCCGCTTCTGTCAAAAGGGGGGGCTCACCAGTCACTGGAGGAGCACTGGTGAGCCAGACCTTTTGTTTTTTCGTCTCCTTCTCGTTTGACTGTTAAAGGGACTGTTTCATGGGATCAGTCCTCCCGGTCCCTGTCCATTTTAGTGGACTCCGGGGCCGATGACAATTTTATTGACTCTAGTTTTGCTTCTCAGGCAAAGATCCCCTGCCAGCTTCTTTCTCACCCTAAGCGGGTTTTTGCTTTAGATGGCAGGCTCTTAGCTCAGGTCACCCATCGCACGGCACCTGATGCTATCCGGCAACCACCGGGAGATTATTTCCTTTTTATCGAATTCCTTCTCCGGCTTCCCCAGTAGTGCTAGGGCTTCCTTGGTTTAAGTTGCACAACTCTCTTCCGTCGCCATTATCACCTGGAGTCTGTTCTGTCATTCTCATTGTTTGCATTCCGCCATCCCGTCAACCTTAGCGTCCACGCCGTTACCACCCAAACCAGTGGATGTCAGCTCTGTGCCCTCAGTCTATCATCACCTCCGGGAGGTGTTTAGCAAGGACCGCCCTCTGTCTCTTCCCCCTCACAGACCCTATGACTGCTCCATTGACTTGATTCCAGATGCTCCCTATCCTTCCAGCAAACTGTATAATTTATCTAAGCCGGAGAGAGGGGCCATGGAAAATTATATTACTGACTCCTTGGCCACTGGTCTAATCCGTCCTTCGTCTTCTCCGCTAGGGGCAGGTTTTTTTTTTCGTGGAGAAGAAGGATAAATCGCTGCGCCCTTGTATTGACTTTCGGGGTCTCAATGACATTACTGTTAAGAACAGGTATCCACTCCCACTCATAGACTCGGCGTTCGGACCTCTTCATGAGGCTTCTATTTTTACGAAGTTGGACCTACGTAACGCGTATCACCTGGTGAGAATCAAGAAGGGGGACGAGTGGAAGACTGGGTTTAACACCCCTCTGGGACATTTCGAGTACATGGTGATGCCCTTTGGTCTCACAAATGCACCGGCGGTTTTTCAAAACCTGATCAATGACGTGCTAAGAGACATGTTGAACTGTTTTGTGTTTGTTTATTTAGACGACATCTTGATTTTTCTCCCGCAATCTCCAGGAGCATGTGCAACATGTTAGTTTAGTCCTAAAAAGACTCCTGGAGAATCGTTTATATGTGAAGGCGGAGAAGTGTGAATTTCATGTTTCTTCTGTTCGTTTTTTGGGTTTCATTGTGGAGAAGGGGCAAATTAAGACCGACCTTGCCAAGGTTAAGGCAGTGGCCGACTGGCCTACTCCCACATCAAGGAAGCAGCTGCAGAGGTTTCTCGGGTTTGCCAATTTCTACCGTAGGTTTATCCGGAACTATAGCAGAGTTGCCACACCCCTTACGAAACTAACTTCTGTTAAAGTACCTTTTGTGTGGTCCCCGGTGGCCGAGGCTGCTTTTGCAAGATTGAAATTGTTATTTTCTTCTGCACCTGTCCTTGTCCACCCTGACCCCACGCTACAGTTTATTGTGGAGGTGGATGCTTCTGACTCCGGGGTGGTAGCTGTGCTGTCGCAGCGCTCCCCGGCCGATCAGAAGCAGCACCGTGTGCCAGCTCTCTCCAGCAGAAAGGAATAATGACGTGGGGAATCGGGAGCTGCTGGCGGTCGTCCTAGCTCTGCAGGAGTGGAGGCACTGGCTTGAGGGATCCACTCACCCGTTCATTGTTTGGTCGGATCACAAGAACCTCTCCTACCTCCGATCAGCTCGGAGGCTCAACTCACGCCAGGCCCGGTGGGCCCTGTTCCTGGGGCGTTTTCAATTCACCCTCACATCAATTCACCCTCACATATCGCCCAGGATCCAAGAACGTCAAACCGGACGCACTTTCACGTTCGTAGAACACTGGCTCTCCTGGTTCTGGTGGCCCTCCATGACAACGGATACCAGGGAATTCGTCGCTGCCTGTTCCGTCTGCGCCCGGAGAAAAGCCTCACATCAAGCTCCCGCCGGGTTGCTGCGCCCCCTTCCCATCCCTCACCGCCCTTGGTCGCATGTGACGGTCGACTTCGTCACTGGATTACCCCCATCGGAAGGCAACACCGTGATTCTGACCGTGGTTGACTCCAGACTGAGTCCCGAAAACTGACACCCAGGTATATTGGGCCATTCAAGGTTGACCGGATCATTAACCCTTCTGCTGTAAGACTCAAACTCCCCCTGTCTCTTAAGATTCACCCCACTTTCCATGTCTCTCTCCTCAAGCCAGTGTCCACCAGCCCACTAAGCCCTCCTGCGGAGCCCCCCCCACCCCCCCCTTGACATTGATGGGCACCCGGCGTACATAGTAAATAGGGTATTGGACGTACGCCGGTGTGGTCGAGGCTACCAGTACCTCGTGGACTAGGAGGGTTACGGTCCAGAGGAGAGACAGTGGATTTCTCGTTCCCTCTTCATTGGTCCTGCCTTATTGGATGACTTTTATGAACGTTTCCCGGACAAGCCGGGTCGGCCGCCAGGTGGCGTCCCTTGAGGGGGGGGGGGGTACTGTGGTGATTGTGTTTTTGTTTGTATGGTTTTTGGCTGTGTTCTCCCTTTTCCCTTCTGTGTTCTCCTGTGTGGTTGTGTGTGGCAGGGGATGTGGCTGGATGGTGGCTGCAACAGGACAAGACACACCTGCTTCCAATCCTTCTAATCATCCTCCTCCATATAAGCCTGGGCGTCTCATCACTTCGACGCCAGATTATTCCGTCCAATACGGTAGCAAGGGATTAGCAGGATACTCTCGACCTTTTGTCTTTTTGGATGTACGCTGACCTTGTTGCTCTCTTCACACAGAACTCTCGTGTGCCTCGTCGCTCGGCTCTTCGTCCTCCTTGTTGCCAGGATCCACAAACCAGCCAGCACCCTGCTACACCTGCCACCTCGCCAGCTAAATAAACTCTGTTCATATATCTTACTACAATCCACTCCGTGTCTGCTTTGGGGTCCAAGCCTTCATTTAAACCTAACAAGCTACAGGTTAAAGTGGTCCACTTACTTCTTCCACTCTAAAACTCATAACAACACAATTGGCAGGGACAGGGATATTGTTTTTCTCTGCGTATTCAAATGCCAGTTCAAGGTACTTAACTGGAGCAAGGCCATGGAACTGGTCAGCTATTTGTTTCAAGTGTTTGGCAAGCTCCTCATCCATCTCATCTGTGAATAATCTCTTTGCCTCAGCTACTGCTCCCTAGGCTACTGATTTGACTTCCCCTTTCTCTTTTTTCTTTATGAATCTTTTGAGGGTTGTCTTGTCAATATTTCTACCCCTTCATGACATTAAAAATAAAACATATATAATGTAGTATAACACTCAAATATGTTTAAGAATAAACTTAACTTGTGCTTCATGGTGGGGTAAAGTGAGACACTGCCTCACTTTACCCCACAGCATTTGTCCCACTTTACCCCACAGCCACCGTTTTAGAAAAACAACATCTCTTAGCAATTCAGGCTAATCTTCAGCTAGCATCAATCACATGGTTTTATATGTTGGAAGTTCACCAACATGTATGATATAAGTTTTTCTACCTGAATCAATTTTTTTTGACACAACAGTTGATTAAGTTCAAAGCAAGAAAATTTACTTTTACATGCAAAAAAACAATTTTTTGTGAAAAAACATATTTTCCACAGCACCAGCACCAACTTCTCCTTCATGGCAAGGGGGGAATGGGAGGGGCTTGAAAACATAATGGTCAAATGACCACAAACGTGTTACATTACCTAGATACAGGTCACACATACCTGATGTTCCACATTACTCCGCTCTCCCCTAATAGTGAAAAAACATTAGAACTACAAAAGATGGTAACAACACACAGACATGTACAGGAACACCGTTCAATTGGTAGTTCTTTGTATCCTCTTCCGGGTTGAGACTAGGGTTGTGAAAATAGGGTTTAGAAAACATATTAGCGGTTTGTTTTTTAACCATGAATAAAAATATTGAAACACACATATCTCGCCATAAATATCAAAACACATTTTTGTTAAGGAGTGTCACAGAGCTAGTTAACAGTGACAGCCCTAATTTAAAGATGTAATGAGTTAGAAATGCACCAATGGTTAGTAAGTTCATTAATAGATCACCTGTATGTGTGCCTCTGTGTAAGTGTAACAAAGTGCGGAGGGAAGTTGTGCTTTTGGGGAAATCTCCACAAACAAGTAATGCATGTATTGTTCTACGCTATAGTAGACACTGAAAATAAAAGCTGCAGCCATCAAGCCCACCTGATGAGGGGGCATCTTGCCGTAAGGGGCAATACTTATTTACAAAAGATATATTAATGAACTCACTAACCAGTAATGCATGTCTAAGTCTAATAGAAAATAACCAATTAATTTTAATTCAACCCTAACCCT
Organism: Platichthys flesus; assembly: GCF_949316205.1. Classification (NCBI taxonomy): domain Eukaryota; kingdom Metazoa; phylum Chordata; class Actinopteri; order Pleuronectiformes; family Pleuronectidae; genus Platichthys; species Platichthys flesus. The sequence continues at coordinate 2,595,370 of NC_084962.1, read as the reverse complement.
AACCCATAAATCAAGAACGCATCACAGCTTATTAATATATGGTAAAACATTGGTGCTGGGTTTACAATTTATATAGCACAAAGGAAGAGATACTTGTATTCAAATTCTAATTGTCTAAATATTTTTAATTTCCCATTAAGTTTATATTAAATAAATAGTGCTCAAAGACTAGATGTGACAAATCAGGGATTGTAGAAATGTAGTTGAACTAACTCGAGACTCAATCAAAAGCTGGTATACATTTTTTTATAACTTTTTTGCCTGCTTGGTTATAAAAAAACTTACTACTTAAGGTAAGTAGTGTGACAAATAGCACTCTAAATAATGATTTTTATCCATGTTTTTATTAATTACAAGGGACTATTAGAAGCAGATTGATATTTCAATTTCTGCATACAAGGGAATAGATTGTCTGGCTCCGTAGAGCACTGAAAGCCAAAGAGCCTTGTTGGCCAACTGCAACCAGTCTGCATCAGAGGCTATTCCATTGGGAACCGTAATCATAGCTGCAAACTCAGAAATCAGGGTCAGGAGATGTAAAGAATTCAGAAGGGGGCTCACTAAGAAGGAACTGATGTATAAATTCTGGTGATCTCTCAATCTAACATGCCATTCAAAGGCCTTTTCTCTGAGGAGTGTCACAGAGCTAGTTAACAGTGAAACCACCATAAAATAAAAACATGATGTTTGTAGATGAAAACCAGTTCGCTTATGAAAAACACTGTCTTACATGCAAAGACATTTGCCTAATGCCAGCATGAATGAAGCCAGAACCTGTTCAACCCAAACATTTTGCAAGTAGTAAGTAGTTGAAAACAACACCAGTATTAACTCATGTTTTGACTGTTATTTCTACTTAGGGCCATTGTGGGTAAAAGAAAGTAAAAAGAAAATATGGCAACTGGGGAGGAGTCTGTTCCTACTTTGGAAATAAATCCTGTCATTGTTTTTACAGCGCACACTGACATTCACAGTCCTGTACCCCTCCCATTAAGGGGCAACCCTCATTATTGCTGAGGGCCAGCTACTCAGCAGGAGTGTTCTCTGTTTAGGAGGGCCCCCTCCTGTTTTCATTTCATTTTTTGTCCAGGTGGTTGCAAACAAAGTCAAACCCATGTCATTGTGGTTTCTGTATCATCTTACAACAAAGACTGAATTGTAGCACTAAAAAGTTACACTTGTTGAACTAGTAAGAGGTGAAAGTAAGGCACCTTGCAGCTTTGGATTATGTTTTTTATGTTAATGTTTTTTGCTATGAAAGCGTTTTGACACTTATTGTGATGCAGCTGAAGAAATAAGGCTAATGTCATCATACACTACATCAATATGTAATTAATAGGGATGCACCGAAGTTGAAATTCTTGGCCGATTCCGATACAGATGTTTAAAACAACAATCTAGCCGATACTGATGTTTGTTTATTTTGTTTTTGTTGTTATTCATTCACCCTTTTGAGCCAGGAAAATAATTAAATTATTTAAAAGCATTATTTCAAATTATTTCAGCCCTCTTTTCACTCTTATCTTTTAATGAGCAGAAATTCCATCAGATTTATGAAACAATCTTTAGTTTAACTAAACTTTATTTAATATAATCTTCTGTTACAGAATACATCCAGCTAAATAGCCTTTATAACTTTCAATCACCAGTGCACAGTCTCTCTGTTGCAAACAGATGTAGCCAGTATCTTGTCTTCAGGGGCGCCGCTAGGGATTTTGGGCCCCATGAAAAGAATCTTTACAGGGCCCCCAACACAGCGGCAACATTTTTTGATGCTATTTTACATACAATTATGCATTTTAATGGTATTTTTGACTATCATTACCATATTTGTGAAAGAAGAACAGCATGACAGTTGACATGTACAGTACGGGGAAGAACTGAGCACTCTGAATACAATGGAATTCATTTTGAGTCATTTATTTGCTGCACCACTGATTCTTAAATTGGAAATAAACTCTTCCATGAAAAAATAGCAATTATAATCAGTGGAGAGAAAAAAATCTCAGCAAAAACAAAAACGCCATCAGAATACAAAATGGCCATATATGATTTCTCATCATTTAAGTAGAACTTAATATATGAAAGAATGGCAAATATATATATAATATAACGTTGCCGACTGAGTCAAGCTTCCTTTTGCAACCTTTCAATCACTGGTCCTTGCTCAACTCTTCTCACCAAAAGCCCAACGCTGAGCCTTCTCATGTGCAAAATCACTTATCAGGTCTTTGAAGTCCAGCTTTCTAGCCAACTGACTCTCAATTGACAGCATGGCAAGACTGCAAAGTCATTCCTGAGACATTGTGGACCTCAAATAGTTTTTTATCATTTTTAGTTTACTGAACGCTCTCTCACCACCAGCAACAGTAACTGGCAGGGTGCAAAATATGCGCAAGGCGATGCACACTTCTCCAAAGATGCTTTGCAGCTGCAGCTTACAAATTGCATTCAGGAGTTCAAGAGGGGACAGGTTAGGGGGGAAGTTGGCTGCATATACACTGTTTAGGTGTCTTACTTGATTTTCAAAATCAGGAGTAAGATCACTAGAATACTTTGTGATCAGTGGTTGGCACACAGAAGAGATTTTGCCCAACTTTCAGAACAGCAGAAAACTCGTTGACAATATGTGCAATGCCCCGGAACCTAGTGTCCAATTCACTGATGATACGGTCCATGGCTGTATAAAACACAGTGTTCCGAAACACTGTTTCTGAACTCTCCTGAGTTGTCTCCTCTTCAGCGGTTTCATCATGGAATCTCAGCCTTTTCTTCTGGCGGCTGGACTCCTTGCTTAACTGAGGTGTAACATTAATTTCCCCAGCTATCAACTTTGCCTCAGCTAGGAGAGTGTCCCATGCATCTCTTCTGTCAAGTCTCTGATATTGGCTGCTTCTATGTCAAGTGATATTTTTCCTGACTGGAGAATAACATTCCTGTTGTCAGTACTTTGCAGTACCTTCAGCCAGACAGTGAGAAGAACAACAGCATCAAATGACATGAAGTATTTCCTCAAACCATTAGCTTCTGATCTTGCTTCACTGGTGAGACTGCATGTCATATCTATGCTATCAAGGGATTTGAGGACAGAAGGTAGGTGCTTTGCCACAGGGTTAACAGCCTCAATCCTTGCACTCAAGCGGGTATCAGATAGGCGATGCAATGAGCAACCTGTTTGCTCTTTATAGATGGCCCAACGCTCTGGGCTGCCACTTACAAATGTGTACAGGCTGGGCTTGACTGTGCAGCAAGGTTTAATGTGTGGGAGGCACATGGTGAATAAGTAGCCAGCTTGTTTTTCGTCAGTATTTGAGCTTGGACTCCCTTTATTTTCCCTGACATGTTAGCCCCGTTGTCATAGCCCTGCCCTCTGCAATCACCGATGTCTATCCCAAGGTCACCAAGAACTGCATCAATCATCTCTGCGATCTCACTCTTTTTGAGAAAATCCCTGAATTCAAGGAACCTCTCTGTAATTTCCCACTCATCTTTTTCTTTGTCATATTTAACATACCGTAGTAGCACCACATTTTGCTCCGTATTGGAAATGTCTGGTGTGGCATCACAGATGACAACATAATATATGGCATCCTCCCGTTCCTGCAGAATTCTTTTCAGAACTCGTCGTCCACATAAATTGATAAACTCATTCTGACTGTCAGAGCTAAGATAATGTGTTAGCCTGGTTCCTTTTCCTTCTTTTTGTTTTTGTTTGTTGTCCCTGATTTTTTGAAAGTGCTCTTTCAGCAGAGGATCATAATGTGACAAGAGCTCCAGTGTGCCTAGGAAATTGCCATTATGAATGTCATCTAGGTCTTTGGTTTTGCCCCTGAAAGGCAGGTTTCTTGAGGCCAAGTGTAGGGTTACGTCTAAGAGTCTCTCCAAGATGGCTCTATTTTTCTCTATTTCTGTTTGCAACTCCTTGTTTAACAGAGAATCCACACCTCTATCTTTCATTACAGATCCTTGCAGATTTTTCCATCTTAAGTAGCAATCTCTATGTGCCTCACTCCTCTCATGGACTGGGAATTTATTGTACATTCGACGCCACTTCACATCACACATTTTATACCCATTTTGACTGGTCAGTGCACTAGTGGAAGGCTTTTTCTGTACATGGGAGAAAAGCACACATGGTATGCAATAAAGTGAATTATTACTTTGACTAAAAGTCAGCCAGTCTCTGTTTACCTTTTCTCTTTTATTTGCTGCCTTTGTATAATTCAGGTAGTCAGGGAATGGCTTCCCCTTTGAATCACATGGCATTTCTACTTCTTTCTCTCTCATGGCCAATTTCCTTACTATCTTCTCCCTATCCTGATCAGTTAAAGCTGCTGGCCAGAAACCAGGGTCATCAGTCAAATGATCTTCTTCCCTTTCAAAGACCTGAACATCAGCTTGTTGTTCTTCCTGCCTCTCTGTTGTCTTTCTGGCTCTGTCTGTATTCAGTCCATCCTCCTCTGAATTCCTTTCAACTTCTTCGCCCTCACTCTCTGTCCCCTGTGTTTCTGCACTCTCACTGTCATCTGTACCCTCTTCCATCTCTTCCTCCACTTCCTCCACATCCCTCCCTGACAAACCAGAAGAGGGTCCTGGACCTGGCTCTGTAGAGTGTACATGACATACATTAATTATATAGGATTTCCTATAATATAACTATTTGTAATAGCATAGTCACCAACATGTAAACTTCTCTGATTGGACTGAGAGCAGTCACCCCAGTCTGCTGCACACACCACAGATGTTCTCCTCTGTTCTTACTGCACGTCTTCTATTTCATTTTTTAAAAGGGTTTATGCTTTTTAAACTTGTTAAAAAAAAACAAGTGCCTTTTATTTAATTCACTTTAATTAATGAATTACCTTACCTTCATCTTTGTATTGTTTTGAGACTGTAGTAAAATGTATTATATTTTGTATTATATTATGTATTATTATTATTATTATTTCAACACACACAGCTGCTCACCTCCTTCCTCATGTGGGGGCACTGGGGCTGATTCAGGGGCAGGGGGAGTTGGGGGCTGAAAGACAGCTGCTGCAGCTTCTGGTGCACTTGACTCTGTTCAGAATGAGGCATCATTTTGACAGAGGGGAGATCAACTATTATTGAATAAGAACAGCTTGATAAATGTTTGACTGGATTGATTATTGAACTAATATAGCAGTGAAATGTAAAAATCCAGAGTTTTCTTGAGCTAACATGGTGAGAAAAGTGAGCTAGCTTATAGACCACAGACAGGGACAAAGTTAATTTCCATAACTTTCCACCACAACAAACCCACCTTTTTTTTGGAAATACTGGGTGACATATTGTCGACCCTTCAACTCCTTCTACTCTCTTAATTTATTTTCCTTTCTTTTTTGGCTGCCTGATTTTTGAGGCATACTGCTGTCTCCTCCGCTTTGCCCGCTGTGGCGCGCTGTCTGTGACAAATCGCCGGTGCGCTACCGGCTGCAGCTGATCCAGTCGGACTGAACCATTTTACGTAAATAGAGGGGGGGAAGGGGGGGCCCTGCAGGGGTTGATGCTTCCAAAACAAATAAAGGAATTGTTACCAGGACATGGAAAATAAAACATGTGTGATTATATGTTAGTTAATAACTTAGTGTCATTATTTTTTCTGTATTATAATTTCATCATCATTAGGGGCCTCTCTGGGCCCCCCTCCATCATGGGCCCCTAGAATCCGTCTCCTTTACCCCCCCCTTTTCGGCGCCCCTGCTTGTCTTGTAACAGTATCATCAATGTGTCTGCTATTCAAGTGAACCTTCAGATTTGTGGTGTTGAAATCCTTTGTGGTATTAGCCCCTCTTAAAATGTGGGCTGAACATGTCTCGCAAATTGCTGAACGTTCTTTCTCTGAGACAGTGAAGAAATCCCACACAGCCGAGGCTGCCGACATTGTCTCTGCTGTTTGTATGTAAACAGGAAGCTCATGTGCACTTCCTTGTTGCCAGATGGGTGCGCCCTATCTGCCGCTGCGGGGCGCTCTACCGGTTGTTGTGGACCCATTTCGTTTGGTTTTGGCCAATGACATCGGTGAAAGTCAAGTTTATTACCGATACGCCGATATTAGTAAACAAGGTGAATATCGGCCGCTACCAATGTTTGGCCGATACATTGGTGCACCACTAGTAATTAAGCAACATATGTTGCTGCCAGAGGATTTGTCTGTTTGTAATTGGTCATTTCATATCATTACTTTTTTCTAATTATACATTTTGTGGGATGTTTTCAGAACCACTGAAACAAAAGCAAACAAAAACTTAAGTGTTTTGCCCCTTGGGTCCTTGGATGTTCAGAGACAGTTTGTATTTATGTGCAGCTGTATTGTCTTGCCTCAATTGTAGGGTTGTTTAGTTTCTAAACAATTAAAGAAACATGGACATGGAAAGCAACATACCAGCAGGATTTTCACCTTAACCACTCAACCTACCAAAAGCAGTATTTTCCATTATTGTCAAGATATTGACAAATGCATTGCAAATTATTGTGTTACTGTGTCACATTTCTTCCCCTCTTAGGATTCTGTCTAACTAGGTTCCTCTTTCACCTTTCCACATTTCCCCCCGAGCAGCCAAATTGTGTGAATACATTATGTGGATTTACAGTAAGACTTGTTCGCTCTCCCATTCCATAAAAGTTGCTTTCTAACAATTTAATGACATGTTTATCACAACGGTCTATCCATCATATTTTGTACATGAACCAATGAAGATCCACCAGAGCAAACGACTGTCCCACCTGACTCCATGACCTAATTCGGGCAGTGGATGTTTCTGTTGGCCACCGATGCGAATGTGGCGTATTTAGCTAAAATGCCATAATTTATGTTGACAGAGATTGCTGCAGTGAGACAGGTGTGTGGCCATCAACATTTGTATGTAGTTATTTATTATTTGTTACAGGCACAGCCTTAAAAGCTTGGACAATAATTTATTATAAATGATAGGTTACCCCCAAGCACTACATGTATTAGGTCATATCATACTTTGGAGACAGTCATTTAGTGATAATTGTTATTATAACAATATGCCTAAATTCTTGATTTTTTTTGGGCTTGATTTAAATTTGTACAAGTACATCCCCAGTTCTTTCATGGCTTCGACCTTGGACAACCAAAGTGAGTCTTGATATTTTCCAATTTATGAAGAGATTCACAAATGGTCTGACAACATAACACCACCCTCTCTATGGCACTTCTTGCTCAAAGTTGTCAAATTGTATTTATGAGTGGGACTATGATGACATTTGTTGGGCTTCAGAGTGGGTCCCCGGGTTTGGCTGGTCCTGGAGATTTGTTTCTCCCATGTATTGGATTTTTTTTCTTAAAGAAGCAAAGAAGTCCGAGCTGCAGAAAAAGCATGCTGGTCATGCTGCTACAGAGGCTCAAGTTCTAGCCAACATCAGCTCAAGTGAACTGGCAAAACATTGTAAGAGAAGAACTCGGGGGGGGGATGGGGAAGCAAGGAAGCTGATCCAGGGTTTGCTGAAGACCTTATGGGAACTGACCGACACAACAGGTTTACGACTGATCAACCCTGAGAGCATGACACGTTTGGCGTCACGTTTGAGCTAATGAGGTAATGGGAAGCAGGTGTGTGTGTGGGTGGGAAAACTCAGGTGAAAGGATTGATGGAATCAGAGGCTTGTGGGAGTGACTGGATCTGAAATGGCAGGAGAACAGACAGGATAAAACAAGGCATGGCAGACTATGCTGTGACAACAAAAGAGACAAGGTCCTGGATGTCTTGAGATGTGGAAAGCTTTCAATGCTTCAAGTGCACGTTTATCCTGGGTAAATAGATATTTGGCATGATTCATAATCTTTACATTAATTAAAGTCCTGAGAAGTTTGGGAGACTGCTTGTTAAGATACTCCAAGAGCCTTCATTCTCCTTGCAACTACAACTTAGGACTATTGTCTGTTTAGGACAGACACTGGCCTTTAACAGACTGGTCCAAGGATCTACAGTTAAACAAAATGTAATCATCAGCCCCATACCCTGGCAGGACCTCACAACAGCACCCTCTCCCCCATCTGCAATACTTCCCTACAGCCCTGTATCATCACTACAGTATACCCCAATATCCAGTATCAACACAAACCGCAACAGCAGCATCATCGGATCAATCTTCTTAAATTGTCACCGAAAGTATTGAATACTCGTACCTGCAAAGGTGTTGCAGCTGTTATATCGTCACTCCATTGTAGGGTCGCTTGGTTTCCACTATACCACCCTCACATTCTCCCACCGAAAACAACTTGTATGGCTGATGAATCTATGGATCCCAACAAACAAGTCTGACTGTAAATCCGGAATCAACCCAGGTCAACTGCTTGGAAGGCAGCAATGCTTACCACTTTACTTCCATTGCCACAAAATCCTTACAATTTGGCTGAAAAAATGGGATTAATCTGGGAAAATGTGAAAGAGAAAAGCTGAACAGAATCCAAAGAGGGGAAGAAAATAGATAGTTAAACTGTTAGTTCAGTAACACATAAAACAGAAAATTGAATGTGTACACATCTCTACATTGACTCTGGGTGCAAACAGTGAGGATTTGCTATGAAAAAGTAGTGCAATGCAGCAAGAAACTGTGTCTTTGAAACAACAAGCTTCACATTTCACTTTAACATCTTGTATCGGCAAAGGTGTTGCAGCTATTTTGTCTTGATTGGTTTCTAAACACTGAGGTAACATGGACATGAAAAGCAGCCAACCGTTGTTGGCAGGATTTGAACCTGTGCTGGGAAACCCTCACTGGATTTCGAGTCCATCATCTTAACCACTCGGCCAGCCAAAAATGCGGCTAAAAAGAGCTGCTATGGTGATTAAATAAAGGAAAAGGGGGAAAGTAAAGGAGAGAGAGAAAGGGACTCATGTCACACTTAAAAAGGCACGTCAAAAAGGTAAAGGGGTGGATAAACAATTTTTACTGTTTTTCAAGAGCATCTCTCCATTCTGAGATTGTCTGTCCAGATACTGGATAATACCACTTTCGTCTTATCTGGGTGTGGCCAGTGCTTTTGTTTTTGTACTGACCACACGTTTTGCACATGTAATGGTAGTCCTCTTTTTTTGTTGCTGCCCCCTTGCCACATGTTCCTGATCTTCAAGAGCTGCCTTTGTTGTTGCCACTTTCGGACGATTTAATTCTTCTGAAGATTGAGCTGATGATGATGATGATGCTGCTGTTTGTGTCGCCATTGGATATGGGGTATCAGTGTAGTGATGATACAGGGCTGAAGGGTAGTTTTGCTGATGGGGGATTGCTTGCGTTTCCAAGGTCCAGCCAGGGTATGGAGCTGATGATATGCTACCTTGCTGGTATGAGGAAGGCCCTACTGAGTGGGGTGGTGGTACTTGGCCCTGCTCATATATGGACCAGGTAGGTGCGGGGCTGCAGGTGCTGAGCCAGCTCTGACACTATGGTGCTGGCGTATCACTGCCTCGCCCTCACAATTATCTGGCTCCTGAAACTCCATAACTTGAATGTCCATGTACCACATGTGCAGTGAGGAGCTCTCTTGCCTCTGGCAAGGAGTCCTGTGCCATAGAGACTGTCTATGGAAGATGCACTCCTTGCAGCAAAGAGTCTCGACCAGTTCTTTTCTGCCTTTCAGGCAACCTGGAAAAGATACCTGTCAAAATGTTTACTATTTTACACAAACAATTCTGCAAAAGCTGTAGCTACATTAAATCCTTCTAGCTTAAAATGTCATTTATATTTCTAAATTGAATACGAATAAGAAGTCCTTTATTAGTCCCGCAATGCGGAAATTTACATAGAGGAAGTCAAAATATGTATCTCACCAAGAATATATCAATCAATCATCAATCAATCAAATTTTATTTGTATAGCCCATATTCACAAATTACAATTCATCTCATAGGGCTTTAACAGGGTGTGACATCCTCTGTCCTTAACCCTCAGCAAGAGTAAGGAAAAACTACAAAAAACCCTTTTAACAGGGTAAAAATATGTAGAAACCTCAGAGAGAGCCACATGTGAGGGATCCCTCTCCCAGGACGGACAGAAGTGCAATAGATGCCACGTGCAGGAGAACATCATCAATAATCAAAGTCTCTAGCAGCATTGATGAAGCACAGTCCATGCTCAGCAACCATCTAGACCACGATCCACCATCCAGACCAGACGCCACTTCAGTCCTCAGTCACCGTCCACCGCCGCCCACCAGGAGGACCCATCACAAGCCACCACTGCGGTCCTGGTCCACCGCCCGTGCCCAATGCCAACGCGACACAGGGTCCGCCACCAGCACCACGATCAGCCCACATGACTCAGAATCCGCCACACTGGATCCAACACCGCGACCCCCGGTGCGCGATCCACAAACCGTAATCCATGGTGCGGCCACAGAGGCCCTGGATCTGCGGGTGATAAAGCAAAGGGATTCCGGGGAAGGGGGATAGGGATGGAGAAGAGGAAGGAGAAGCTGGAAAGAGAAGCTCCGTGTGTCATGTGTCATAAAATAGAACAAGTAACGTTCTGGCGCACTAATTAGCTCTAACTATAAGCTTTATCAAAAAGGAAGGTTTTGAGCCTACTTTTAAACGAACAGATGGTGACTGCCTCCCGAACTGAAAGTGGTAGATTATTCCACAGCCGAGGGGCTTGATGGCTAAAAGCTCTGGCTCCTACTCTACTTTTAGAGAATTTAGGGACGACAAGTAGGCTTGAATTCTGGGAGCGGAGTGCTCTAGCAGGTTTATAAGGTACTAACCGCTCTTTAAGGTAAAAAGGCGCTATATTATTAAGGGCCTTGAAGGTGAGGAGGAGAATTTTAAATTCTATTCTAGATTTAACTGGAAGCCAGTGTAGCGATGCTAATATTGGAGAAATGTGCTCTCTTCTCTTTGTTCTCGTCAGGACACGTGCTGCAGCATTTTGGACAAGCTGTAGAGTCTTTAACGACTTCCTGCTGGAGCCTGATAATAATGAATTACAATAGTCCAGTCTCGATGTAACAAAGGCGTGGACTAGTTTTTCTGCATCTTTTTGTGAAAGGACATGTCTAATTTTTGAAATATTACGCAAGTGGAAAAAAGCGGTCCTAGAAATTTGTTTTAAGTGACTATTAAAGGATAAATCAGGATCGAAGATCACTCCCAAGTTCCTGACTGTTTCATTGGAAGCAAGGGCAATGTCGTCTAGCGCAGCTATATCATTAGATAATGCATCTCTAAGGTGTTTGGGGCCAAGTATTATAACCTCTGTTTTGTCTGAGTTTAATAAGAGAAAATTGCGGGTCATCCAGGTTTTTATGTCCTTGAGACATGTTCGAAGTTTAGTTAATTGATTACTTTGTTCAGGTTTTATTGACAAATATAACTGGGTGTCATCCGCATAGCAGTGGAAATTTACCGAGTGTGTCCTGATAATGTTTCCTAGTGGAAGCATATATAATGAGAATAAAATTGGGCCGAGCACAGAGCCCTGTGGAACACCATGATTAACTTTGGTGCGCACAGATGACTCATCATTAATTTGCACAAATTGGGAGCGATCAGAAAAATACGATTTAAACCAGTTAAGGGCGGTTCCATTAATGTTAATTAACTGTTTTAGTCTTTGTAATAAAATTTGATGGTCAATTGTGTTGAATGCTGCACTGAGATCTAACAGAACGAGGACAGACACAAGTCCCTGATCTGAGGCTATTAAAAGGTCATTAGTGACTTTTGCCAAGGCTGTCTCTGTACTGTGATTGGCTCTAAACCCCGATTGAAAGTCTTCATATATATTATTTTCCTGGAGAAACTCACACAGCTGATTGGCTACCACTTTTTCAAGATTTTAGAAATGAAGGAGAGGTTAGATATTGGTCTGTAATTGGCTAAAACCTCTGGGTCTAGGGTGGGTTTTTTGAGTAGGGGTTTGATGACAGCTATTTTAAAAGACTGTGGTACATAACCTGATGATAATGACAGATTGATAATGTTAAGTAATGAACTATCAATTAGGGGCAGAATGTCTTCAAGTAATTTGGTAGGAATGGGATCTAAGATACAGGTTGTTGGTTTAGAACCTGAGATTAATTTGGTAAACTGATCACGGGTGATCAGAGAGAAGCTGTCTAAGTAATGGGTAGGATTCTCAGCCGTTTCTGAGATCTCTGTTGTTGGGAGGGTATTAGTGCCAATTGAGGGCAGGAGATGGTTGATTTTATTTCTAATAGTTTGAATTTTATCATTAAAAAAGGTCATAAAGATATTGCTATTTAGGGATGGAGGAATACTGGGTTCGGTGGAGGTGTGACTCTCTGTCAGCCTGGCTACAGTGCAGAAGAGAAACCTGGGTTATTTTTATTCTCTTCTATTAGTTTTGAATAGTAGGCGGCTCTTACTTTGTGGAGAGCCTTTTTATATTCTTTAACACTATTCTTCCAGTCTATGAGGTTTTCAACATTGTTGCTGGAGCGCCACTTCCTTTCTAGTTTTCTTGATAATTGTTTTAACTCATTTGTCTGGGAATTATCCCACGGAGCTAATTTACTATGTTTGACATTTTTCTTTTTTAGAGGCGCTATTGAGTCTAATGTTAATCGTAATGAGTCTGCAGAGCTATCGACGAAGTGGTCGATCTCAATGGAGCTCAGGGTTTTAAAGAATTTGTTGTTTATATCTACTGCTAATACGGGTTTAAATGTAATTGGGATTATTTCCTTAAATTTAGCTACAGCACTATCAGGTAGACATCTAGAAAATGAATTTTTTATTAGTGGCATATATTCAGTTATTGAAAAATCAAAGGTTATTAAATTATGGTCTGATAGAACTGGATTGCGCGGAAGTACTGTTAAATTTTCAATTGCGACACCGTACGATAATACAAGGTCAAGTGTGTGGTTACCACAAAGGCAATCTTTATTATTATCAACATGAATATTAAAGTCACCAACAATAATAATTTTATCGGTCTTTAGGACTAAGTTTGATAAAAACTCAGGGAATTCCTTTAAAAATTCAGACCTGGGAGCACGGTAAACTACGGCAAATATGATTGGCTGTTGGTGGTTCCTGGATTGGCGTGGAAGACTAAGAACCAGACATTCAAATGACTTGTAGCTGAGTTTAGGTTTAGGATTAATTGATAGACTGGAGTTAAAAATAGCAGCAACTCCACCTCCTCGCCCAATTTCTCTAGGAACCTGTGAATTGATATGACTGGGGGGAGTAGATTCATTTAGACTGACATAATCATCAGGATGCAGCCACGTCTCAGTGAGGGACAATAAATCTATGTTGTAATCAGAGACTATTTCATTAACTAAAAGAGCCTTTTTTTCCAGTGATCTAATGTTTAAAAGACCACATTTAAAAGTCTGGGTTTCCTGTATTGTTTCAGAGGTTGTTTTAATTTGTATTAAATTTTTGTGTGGAGTTCTCGCTCTATTATTGTTTAATTTCAATAATTTAATCGGACGGTGAACAGACACAATCTCTATGGGGTTTTGTGACTGATCCAGAGGGAGCGCAGAGAAGTGTTTAGCACTGCAGCTCTGCTTCCTGGTCCCAACTATGGGTTGTCATGTTACAGACTTAGTAATATTCCTAGATAAGAGAGCTGCTCCATCCCAAGTGGGATGAACGCCGTCTCTCCTAACAAGACCAGGTTTTCTCAAAAAAGTTAGCCAATTATCTATAAAGCCCACGCCGTTTACAGGACACCACCTCGACAGCCAGCGGTTAAAAGACAACATGCGGCTAAACATGTCATCACCTGTTGTATTAGGGAGCGGGCCAGAGAAAACGACTGTGTCCGACATCGTTTTAGCAAAAGCACACACCGACTCAACATTCAATTTAGTGACCTCTGACATACGAAGCCGGGAGTCGTTGCTGCCGACGTGAATTACGATTTTATTGTATTTACCTTTTTTAGATTTAGCCATTAACTTAAGTTTAGATTCGATGTCGCCGGCTCTGGCCCCTGGGATACAATTAACTATGGTCGCTGGTGTCGCTAACCTGACGTTTCTCAGAACCGAGTCGCCAATAATCAGAGTTTGTTTATCAGCGGGTGCCTCGCTGAGTGGAGAGAATCTATTTGAAACGTGAGCTGGTGGCTCTTTCATCGTGGGCTTTCTAAGTCTAGCACTATGCCCCCTCTGGAACGTCACCCACCTGCCCTGGGCTCCCGGCTGCACGGGACTAGTCTGGGGACTGCTCGTTAAGGCTAAGCTACGTGCTAAGCTAGGTGGCTCCGCGGCTAGCGGGAGCCGGCTAACTACAGCTAACGGAGTTTCTAAGCTGCTGAGCCGAGCTTCTAAGTCGCTAAGCCGAGCCTCCATCGCTATCAACACACTACATTTATTACATGTACCACTACTGTTAAGGGAGGCAGAGGAGTAGGTAAACATTAGACACTCGGAGCAAGAGAGAGCAGTAGAGCAACAGGGAGAGAGAGAAGACATCGCTGCTATATAGCTACGAAGGTGAGCTCAGACAGAACACAGAATCACTAAGCACGATAGAATAAGGGTTGGTATGTGCGAGTGTTTAACTACAGACCGGTGATTTTAGCCGTAGTGCTACAGGGAATCAGTTGTGTTTAGCAGCGGAGCTAATTCGCAGAGCGACCACCACCAGTGGCAAGAAAACAGGAAATGACGCAGCACGCTTACCGTAATCCTGTCCGCAAGTCACTTGCTAGGATACTGTGGTGTTGTTGACAGTAACCAGCACCAAGGTGGTTTGGTCCTGAATCACCCGGCTTTCCTCTAGCAGTTGTGTGTAGTGCAGTGTGAACGATTGACAGGCGATGTGATGGGGAATTGGTAAAACCTTACCAATTCCCCATCACATCGGCTTTCCTGACAAATTAAGAACATGGAGAAATTATAAGGCAGTGTGTCCCATACACTGACTTACAGGACAAGTTTTTGGATACACCCCTCCCTCTCTGTATATGTTTTTTTAATCAGAAGATGCGTGAGCACAGGAAGTACGCTTGTTTCGCTTTTTCCCGGCAAAGACGTCTGGTTGAATTCCTGAACAGAATCAAGCCACACTTCAATCTCTCACTCTGACAAGTAATCGTATCTATATATTTCACACAAATTGACAAAATGCAACTGTCTAGCTACCACTAGGTCATGGTTATATATACAAATATAATCCAATTGTGTACGACACAATAAGCGTTTAGTTACCTGAGATGAAGTGCTTGGTCCACTCGAGGAGTTGTTCTCACTAAGTTAACTTCTGGCTGGACTGAACAGAAAGACAAATAGCGACAACTAATAAAATATCAAATTCACAGCATATGTAAATCAATAACTTTTCCTGTAGAATTTCAAATGATCATGTCAGTGTCAAAGTACCTGAGGGGATGTGTAAGATGATGTGTTGGATAAGTCACTATGGAGAAATGATGGACTGTGAAGGGGTGAAACATCCAAACCTTTTTCACACTGGGGGGCTTCAGGTGGGCTCTGAGTTAGGATGTCCACTGCATTACTTACTGTGACATCAAGACACTCATCCTCCTGATCTTCGTCCAGCAAGTCAGGTAGAATGTTAGTCAAGTTCACATTGCTGTTCTGAACCCAGCAAGTCTCCTCTGTCAGACTGCTACAACAAGTATTCCACAGGAATGCGCTTACCTAAAGAATCTTAAAAAAAAGCATTTTGAATTCAGAGTACTAGATTTCCATTAGAATGGGGGAAAAAGCAATAGGATAATTTGTTGAATGTGTAGTAGTTAAGTTGTCGTTGCAAGGAGAATGAGGTATTTTTCAGTATCTTACCAGTGGGTCTCCGAGGGGGAAAGAATTCTGGCAAGAGTGGATTCCCGAGGACTTCGTTGCTGAGATAATTTATGTTGGACATCAGGCGGATTGTGATGCACCACTAATACCCACAGCTTCATGGGCTCGGTTCATGTGTTTCATCTTGAACTACCCTCAAGCATGTATATCTGAGTGTGCATTGCATTAGGCCTCCAGCCTTAAAAGATACAAAATATATATATATATATATAGAAAATAAATTATAAAAGAAGACATGTAAGGAGTATGAGTCATGAGAAAGATATACAACTTCTATTCACCCGGGATAAATGTGCACTGGTGGCGATGAAAACTTTCCACCAAAGAGGACCCCCTGCCACATCTCAAGACATCCAGGACCTTGTCTCCCTTTTTTGACCCAGAGCGGACTTTGGTAAACAGTTCAACATCAGGAGGATCTTGGATGCATGTCAAGTGCTTCTGTTGCGTCTCCCATACATTAGTCATGCTCTCAGGGTTGATAAGTCGTAAGCCTGTGGTGTCGGTCAGTTCCCACATGGACTCTAACAAACCATCAATCAGCCTCCGTGTTTCCTCAACCCCCCGAGTTCTCCGCTTGCAATGTCTGGCCAGTTCACTGGAGCTGATGTTGGCCAGAACTTGAGCCTCTGTAGAAGCATGACCTGCATGCTGTTTCTGCAGCTTGGATTTCTTTGCCTCTTTGAGGCGACAAATATCATCCTGGTCTCACTCAAAAATGCAGTGGGACAACTTTGAGCAGAAAGTGCCATAGATAGGGTGCCGTTGTGAGTCCACGTGTAAATATCCTCATAAAGTGGAAAATGTCTAGTCTCACGGTGGTTTTCCAGGGTCCCAGCCATGAAAGAACTGGGGAGGTACCTGTGCAAATGAAAGATCACGGCCCGAATTAATGCCTAATGTTATAATCACAATTATCAATATATGACTCTCTCCAAAGTATGATCTGACAAATACGACCTAATACAAGTAGCACTATCATGTATGATGAATAATTGTTCAAGTTTTTAAGTTTGCGCCTTTAAGAAATAAAAAACAATTGCATAAACATTTTGATGGTCACACACCTGTCCCACTGCAGCAATCTCTGTCAACATAAATGACTTCTGGCTCTAGCTCGCCAGCATCCTTCCAGCGCTTCACGATCCCCTGGCACAACTCATCCAGTCCAGCTCCCTCGACAGTGGTGAGCACACAGTTGAGCAGCTGCCCACATTCGTTGGTGACGAATGTGGGCATTTGTCATCCACGTAGCTGAGTCTGCAATGTCAAGGGAACTTGTTTCTGTGGGCAGGATCAAACTGATCTAACACATCATTGCTCCAAGGGCAAACAGGGATTTTGCACTTACTGCACAAAGGATAGTCTCCACCGACCAAGTAATTCCTGAAGTCAAGGTCAATCACTACCCATGCTTTTGTGTAGATCCCAGAGGGGTGCATCTTAGTGTACACTGCACTAATTTAGGTGGAATACCCCATCCGCGGCCTGAAGTAGGTAATGGGGTCAGGTTGTACATTTGTTGGCTTTTGTGGATTCGGTGGATGGAACCAGTTTTGAGAAAAATGTTGCCGCAGCTGTCCTGTGGGGTCGTACTGACACTTGGCAGTCCACTCCTTATCGGCTCGGTTGATCACCCACATGAACTGTTTAGGGAGAAAACTCACCAGTGGCTTTAGGTGGAAGCATAAGTAGATGTGGTGAAAGAGGATGTTGTTGTGGAGGGGGGTGAAGTTGTGGTGGAGGAGGAAGTTGTTGTGTTAGGAGGTCGTTGCTAATGTGGAGGAGTAGATTGTGGATGATGTGAAGGGTTCCCACTTTCTCTGCTGACGACTAAATGACCTTCAATATATTGTAGCAGCCCAACTGTACACATATTGACCAAACACATGCTCAGCTGGGCTAAATTCTAAGGACTCCTTCTTTGCATCATGAATAGCAAAGAGGACAAATGGCTCACACTCATTTTTCAACATTGATTTTAACGTTTTGTGCCAGCGTTCAAGGGCACCCTGTGACTCTGGATGATAAGCACTGGACACTGAATGTTTATTTGTGTTACTTTTACTGGGGTCCACATTTAAAACATACATACAGATATCAAACATTTAAGACATACGTTACATTACAAATAACAACATTTTAAATACATAAAAATAATGATCATACAATATTACAGATATCAAAAATGTATTTAGTGGTTATGCAATTTTACCTTTGTCATGATATCAAAAAACTGATATATCCAATTCCATAGAAGCGAAAACTGCAAACCATGTAAGAGAATACTACACATTTATGTACAGTACATCACCATCTAGTGTCACAAGTATGCTGTACCCAAGTGTTTCATTATATGCTTTTTGAACATACATTTACCTGTCACGTTTATAATTTCTGTTGGTAGTAGGTTCCCAAAGGTCATGGCTCTGTATCCCACAGTGCGTTTAAGAAAATTGGTATTAGTTCTTGGGAGTGAAAACCAACCTTCTATTGCTTCTCCAGTGGCATAGTTATGTGAGGCTACATTTTTATTTAGATGCCTATACTGATCTGCTGGTGTTTTAGACTGCAAGAGGCGCCATGTTGATAAAAGAAGTGCAGCAGCCATCCTGTCTTCAACTTTTAGCCAGTGGAGACTGGCATGCATACTCTGTATGCTGGTTCTGTAGGAACACTGTAGAGCAAAGCGTGCAGCCTTGTTCTGTAATGTAGCTGTAATCTATTCAGGTCTTTCTTGGTGGCATTTGCCCATACTATCTGGCAATAATCCAGCTGTGACAGAACAAGAGAGCTAACTACCAGTATTTTTAGATCAGGTGTAAGGTGATTTCTGGATAGTCTTAGTACAGCTAGTGCTTTGCCCATTTTATTGACAATAGTGTCAATATGCTTGACCAGGACAGTTTATAATCTAGGGTAACTACCAATAGTTTGGTTACCTTAACTTGTTTGATGGATGTTCCATCAATGCACAGTCTAAGCTCTGGCTCTGCTCTAAGAGGATGATTAGACCCGAAGATGATGCTTTTGGTTTTAGCTAAGTTGAGAACCATCTTTTTTTCAAGGACCAACTTTCCAATGGAACTTAGCTCCCTGTTTAGGATGACTGTAAGTTATTCTGCTGATTTTGCTGATACATATACAGTAGTGTTGTCTGCGTACATACTTAGATTTGCACTTAATACTTGAGGTAAATCATTAGTGAAGATAGAGTACATTAGTGGGCCTAGACAGCTTCCCTGTGGAATTCCACTTTCCACCAGCACACTGTCCAAGTGACTTCCATTAAAGAAGACTCTCTGTGATCTATTTACAGTTTTTCTCAGTTGTTAACACACAAAAAGTCGACCCAATTTGGCACTACTTCAAACTCCCTTATCTGCATTAGACTCAGACTTTCATTCTTTACACTCTGATGTCAATTACACATCACATTGTTGTCCAAACACTACACACAATATTCAGTTGTTGCACACATTTCTCAAGTAAAATCTCAAAGCATCAACCTACAACACACAAATACTCAAATCTCTAAACATTCAGGTCTGTTGAGCAATTTGCAATCAGGACTGCAGCATAAAAGTGCCTTGAGCCTCTGTTTTGTTTGAACAATGGAGAACTTGGAAGATATCGACAACCAGAGAAGGAGAGGGGTAAGAGTGAGAGGATGTAGAGAAGGAAGAGGAGGACAAGAAGGAGAAGGGAGAGAAAGAGGAGGATGAGGAGGTACAGGAGTAGGAGGACAAAGAGAAGTAAGAGGAGGAGGAAGAGGAGGAGAAGGACAAGAAGAAGAATGAGGAGAAGAAAGAAGAATGAGAATGGTCATCTCTAATGAGATTCGGGCCACTGTGGTAGACCATGTGCTCAACCATGGTTTGAACATGAGGGAGGCTGGTCAGAGGGTCCAACCAAACCACAGCCGTTTCACAGTTGCTCCCATCGTAAGAGCCTTCAGGATGGAGAACAGGTACGAAATCTATTTGCCTTGTGTATTGTAATACTGCATATCAATAGAATACAGTGTGCTCACAGTATTTATAATTTGCAGGACTGTAAGAAAACCCCACCGTGGAGGAAGAACACGCCTTTTCACAGCTGAAAAGGAGACTGAAATTCTAGATATGGTTTGTGAGAACAACGCTATCACACATTGACAGATAAAAACTAGGATCCTGGCTGACCATGCTACATTTAGAAACGTCCAGACCGTCGGCCTCTTTCTAGCCTTCGTCATAGGAATGCCATGCGGATGAAATAAGTGTACAGGGTCCCATTCGAACGGAACACAGACCGCATCAAGGAGTATGTGTTTGTAATTACCATACATTCAGCACTGACACATGCATGTATTGTTCTTGTAATCCAATGTTCCTTTTCTACAGTGTCTCACGGTAGCCCACTGTGTTGACCTCTGTGTCCATACTGTAACTTGCATTCTCATGCTGTCTGTGTCAGCGGATCCAGGAGCATGACACAGCTAATGTGTTGGGCGGCTGTGGCTGAGGGGTAGAGTGGTCGTCCTCCAACCTGAAGGGCGGCGGTTCGATCCCAAGTCTGAACAATCTGCATGCCGAAGTGTCCTTGGGCAAGATGCTGAACCCTGAATGGTCCCCATAGAATAACAAAGTGCTGGGATAGATGCACTGTATGAATGTGTGTGTGATTGGGTGAATGTGAAACTGTAGTGTAAAGCGCTTTGAGTGGTCATCAAGACTAGAAAAGCGCTATATAAATACAAATCCATTTACCATCCAGGCCATCCAGTAAAAGAAGTAGAAAGGAAGCGTTACCTGCTGGTACCACCTGGCCAGATAGATGACGCACAGCGGATCAATAACGTTGTCATCTGGGACAATGTGAGCTTCCACGGGGCTGCTCAAGTGTGTGAGTGGTTCCAGGACCACTCAAATTTTTCCATCCTATACCTTCCACCATATTCTCCTTTCCTGAATCCCATTGAGGAATTATTTTCAGCTTGGAGATGGAAGGTATATGAACGGAACCCACAGTACCGGGTCCCACGGCTCCAGGCCATGGAGGAGGCTTGTGGCAACGTGAGTGTCAAGGCCTGTCAGGGCCTCATGCGCCACTCGAGGCGTTCCTTGTCAACTGCTTTGACAGGGAGAACATTGCCTGTGATGTGGATTAGGCCCTCTGGCCAGACAGGAACCAGAGGCGTGATGCCTAATTAATTTTTGTGAAGGGGGAAGGGGGATTGAACAGGCCGGTTTACAGTACTGTACTGTTCTCTGTGTACCGAAATAAACCTTTTTTATTGCTGCATATTTGTGTGCCGTACACTGAGACATTTTACAAAAGGAGAAAGGGCCCATTCTCCAGAGTCATTGTCATTCATATTGTAACGATCTGACAGTTTAGATTTTGTGAAGTGTTTTCTGTAAAACTGTTAGATCTCTGTTTTGTGTTTTTAAGTAGTTTTCATGTGTGCACTCGGTTTCTGTTTCCTGTTTTATTTTGTATTCTCTGTTCCTTGTGGGTTGTTTCTGTCTTCACTTACTGTCTTGGTGATGGTCTTTCTTACTCCTCATGTGTTGCACCTGTGGCCAATTACCCCTGCATTCCCTGTGTGTATAAGCCTCTGTCTTTCCCTTTGTCCTTGTCGGATTGTTTGTTCATCTACCCTCTGTCATCCATTGTTCTGTTCTCTGTTCCTGTCCTGCCTTGTCCTGATCCCCTGAGCCTCTTCACTTTGAACCCCTCTCATAAGCTTCCTTGTGTTTTTGGTTAGTTAGAGTTTAGTTTAGTTCCTTTTACATTAAATACGTTTTTTGTTAAACATCTCTGCATCCGGGTCCATCTCCTTCCACAAACCGTGACACATATGGTGTGTTCCATTTCGATGATGAAGGAGACCTCCAGAGTGTTGGTGGGGGACTCCAGGAACATGAACACCTGCCGCTTCAGGGGCTGTACATGTTTCAGTTTGAGGTCTTTACATCCTAAACTTAACGTTCTGAACCCGCTTGAAAATTTTCCAAACCTGCTTAGCTCAGCTCTTAAGAGATCATTTGAAATAAAAGGCGGAACTCCGGATACCATGATCCGAGTTGCGGGAACCGACAACGGGTTCACCTGCACGTAGCCGTCCCTAATTAACAGGCCACTCACAAAGCTGGTGCACCTGGCGTTCCTCTTTTAAAAACACCACCACCGCTCTGCTCATTCTTGAAAAGTAAATTATCGTTGCCTACCTGCTCGCCAACAGCCAGCAGGACCTCCTCCATCCTAATGTCCTCTCCCGGCGGGACTATCCCCACTCCCTGCCGGAGTGACGGAGGAGGTGTCCCGGGGGACGCCATTCCTTCAGAGACCCCCGACAAAACCAGCAGTCTCTCGGTTGTAAAACAAAAATAATATTAACGAGAAAAACCCAAAACTTCATGCAAATATGAGATAAGAAAATTACAAAGAAGTACCAGTAATAAACAGTTCAAATCTCCGCGCCACTCACTCATGCGTCCACCACCACCACTCACTCGCACCGGAACCGGAAAGAGGAGAAGAGAAGAGAGAGAGATAAATAACACCTTGCTACAAAGACCGCAGTGGACCTGCTCTTGCATCTGATAGCTTGATATGCTCGGACTCCCTGCACTTGGGATGCTCTCTGCCTCTCTTTGCTGACTCCCTAATGCATCTGTGAATAAATTAAAAAAATATATATCATTATTGCTTACCTTATGATATCTACATTTGCAGGGAATTCTGTTCCCGAAGATTTCATACTCGCGGATGCTTAGTTGTATGCAAGAGTAGATGGAGAGGAGTTGATGGGTTGTTTACCATTATACCACACTCGTCAGAACATTGTTAATTGGAATTTGGATGCCAGAACAGGATAATTGTGGGAAAAGATAAAAGAGAAACCCAGTTCAGCATAATGAAAATAGGGGAAGAAAAGAACAGACGGTTTACCAAAAGGTCTGTAACACATAAAACAGAGAATTTAATCTGTCCACAGATCCATATTGACTATGATTGCGAGCAGTGCGAAGTTGATATGATGAAGTGCAGCGCATGGAGAAATTAAATTAGTCTATGAAACAACAGACTTATCATTACATCTTACGATCCGTATCAGCTAAGGTGTTCCAGCTGTTTTGTCTTGGGTGCTAAATAATGAGAGTCTACCAGTGGCGGACTGGGACAATAATTCAGGCCGGGAATTTGATGCCATTCCAGGCCACCCTTCTCATGCAGACCACCATACCTCTAGTTGTGTATTCTAACACTATTTGATAGTTAAAAGAGATTTAGGAGTGACCGATGAGTTATCTATTTGAATATATGATTTTCATTGAAAACCCTGTTTTCAAATGTTATAGCAATGGATGAATACTCAAAAACTATTGAGGACAGCAGCCATAGGATACACAAATGTACAAGGCAAGACACACAAAACAATGGGCCTATATTTGTAAAAAGAGAGACAAATACTAGCTTGGATGTTCAATCATTAACTTTACTTTCAAGCATCAAACATATAAAACATTTATCAAAACTGGAATATATTAATTTCTTTAAATTTAACAAGCAACAATGTAAGAACAACAAAGAAGAACTTAGAATACAATATTCACTCATTAGTGTCAATAAAGTAGATAACTAAGAGTAACCAGTCAGCGATTATCCCTAGTAAACCAGTAGGCGGCGCAGTAGCTCACTGCTCTCTGCCATCTTGTCAATAATGTCATCTTTGTCAAGTGCCATTAGAATCTCCTTCTCTGTTGCCATCAGCATGAATGCTTCTAAGTTCTCTTGATTGAGAGAGGTTCTCAGGCGATTCTTCACAAGTTTCAGAGTAGAGAAGGTCCTCTCACAGGCCACCTGTGAGACTGATAGTGTGAGGATGAACTTGTAGCCCAAACCAATGATATGATATGCATCTGTGAGCAGATTGTACTGTGACAGGAGTAAATAGCAGCATACCAGGCAGTTTTTACAGGTTGAACAACTTGTGCTCACAAACTCCACACTTTCATCAAGATCCTCTCCAGAGTCATCACTGGTGGTGGCAGCCCTGGTGTTGTACTCCTCTTGTAGTGATTGTTTGAGTCTTTCCCAGTGTTGTGCAAGGCTGGTCAGTTCAGCCTGCAATGCTTCAACAGTGGCACGGTCATCAAATTTCAACAAGCATTTGCTGAGCTCCTTCATGGCTGTGTTTGGAAGGCCCTTTTCTCTGATTTCAGGAAAGCGTTTAGGATCCATGCAGGAGACATCTGCACAGAGCACTGCATTTGCTGCATAACGATGGTGGATACTTTCCACAACAGTGTCCAGTATCACATTGTGGATTTTGATTTCATAATTTTTGTCAGCATTAGCAATGAGGTCATCTTCTGCCAATTCACCTGGCCTTCTCTTCTTTTTTTTTTGTTCTCTTCTCTGGCAGAGCAGTTTGAGCTTCAGCATCACAGTTCTGCTGTTCTTCCAGAATGCCATTGGCCCACTCAACAAAGTTGTCTGCTGCCTTCTTCACACTCTGAAGTCTCTTGCATACTTTCTCAGATTATCCTCTGTTCCAGTCACTAGGTGTTGTGCTGTCACAAAATCGATCCCACTTGTTTGCAAATATTTCGAGAGAGGGGATGTGTTCTCAAAGATCCTGAGATAAATCTCAGCTGTGAGAATCGTCTCATACCTTAGCAGAGCATCTTTGTACCCTTGGGCCTTGCTTCGGATAGAAGGTTTTATGGTCATGTCCTTTTCAATTTTCTCCATAGTGATGATGACATCTGTGTAGAGTGCCTGGTTGGGCTTTGCAAAGCCTCCGAAGACTTTCTTCAATGCTTCATCTTTAGCCCACCAGCGTGTTTCACCAATGACACCTAGCCGCCTGCGTCTCTTGTCCTCAGTGGTTTCCTCCCATAGGTGCATGCGCTTATAGGAGTCTCGAATTAACACTGCAATGTCGTTCAGGAGACAGAAAAGGGATTCGCTTGCAACAACAACCCGAGTGGTGTCACTTAGCACAAGATTTAGGATGTGTGAGTAACACCAAATGTGGACTTGGTTGGGAGATACTTCTGTAATCAATGCAGAGAAGCCTCTGTATTTTCCCTGCATATTAGCTGCTCCATTTGTTGCATTGCCAATGCAATGTTTGATGTCTATGTCCATCTTTGCGAGTGTCTCTTTTACAAGGTCCACAAAATACTGTCCAGTTGATGACTCACAGTCAATGACAGCAATGAGTCTCTCATGGACAACAGTAGTGACATATCGCAGAACTACTGCACATTGGTCTTTGGATGTCAAATCCTGTGTTGTGTCCAGTTGTACAGAGAACATCCCTGCCCTTTTCACTTCAACAGCAATTGTCTGCTGAATCAATGACCTGATGACTTCAATAACTTTATTTACTGTCGTTTTGGACATCATTGTTACCAATGACCCTCTTCCTTTACTTCCCATCTGTTTTTTACTCTTCTCAATACAATCCTTAACGTGCTCTTGTAGGCAGACATCATATTTGCTCAGCAACAAAATTAGTTCAAGAATGTTGCCATGGTTGCTGGCGATGTTTTCCAATGTATACGCAGCTTCTTGGCTGTGTCCTCTGTAGCTAAGCCCGCATTCACCGATAACTTTTACTACATTTATGACACGTTCCATGACCTGCCTCCTCTTTCTGATCTGCTCTCTTTGAATAGACATTTGTTTGTCACTCAAAAGGCTACAAATGTCTGCCCTGCTGGCTCTGAGAAAAAAGGCTTCTGCACTCTCTCTTTGAGTCTTGCTTCTCTCATGCTCCTGTACCCTCTGATGGGCATGTTTCCAATCATGCATCCCTCCTTTGGCAAATGTACTTTCACTGGCAGAGGGTTTTGCAAATGCTAGACATACTGAACAGAACAAGGAGTGAGTTCCTTCATTGTATGTCAGCCATTTTCTGTTGGTGCCATCTTTGGAATTGAATACATTAGGGATGATTCTTTGAGTGGTTTGTTTTGGGTGGTTCTTAAAAAATAAGTCATAGTCCTTGGGCTGAGGGCGGGCAAAATAATCAAATGAATGTTCTGTTTTCTCCCTTTCATTTTCTCCTGTGCTGGACTCTGAACCTGTCTCTCTGTCTCCCTCTTCCTCAACTTCAACGTCTGGTTGCTCTGCAGAATGAGATTGAAAAGTATAGCCTGATTCTAAACTTGTATTACATATTATGCAGTCATCAATTGTATTCTTCCTGATTACACTCTTGCTGATAGTTTCATTAATAAATCACCTATTAATCTAAAAGCATACTCTGTATGCTCTTAAGTGGTACCTGGGATGTCCTGCTCTGTTTCTGACTGTGTACCAACACTCTCCAGTTCTGTGGGAGCACTTGGGGTACCAGTGCTGCTGCTGGTTCCTTCTCCACCTTTGCAAGGAAAAACCCAAGAGCAGGCCATGTTTTAAGTTTATTGCACTGCTGTTTACATTCAAACAATGTGTATTGCACACACAAACCAGAAAGACAGGTGTCTGTGAACACAGCCTATAAAGTTTATAGTCATACCATATAGAGCCTGTATATATTATTATGATAGTCAAACTATCATTTATGGTGCAGAATTACAATAAAGAAAACTGCCACAAAGCTGCAGCCTAATAGATTAAGAGTAAACAAAAAAGCTAGCTGTATTTAATAATGCTTTATTATTTCACCATGTATAAACTATCCTGTAGTGGCTCAAACATTATGCAACATATTTTTCATTCATGTCTAGGTATTCTGGATTGATTGTCGGGCCGTGTGCCTGTGTCAGTGTGTGTATGTGTTTGTGTGTGGAGGGGGCTGTGTTGTAAACTCTGAAACCACCATAAGAAATAGTAGGATCTCTTCTTTCTTCTAGAAAAAAAGTTTGTTTCTACCCTTTTCCGTTCCTTAGTAATTGGCATTAGCGCGTCTTTCGCTTCGCCATTTAATTCCTATTATCGCATGTCTTCTTCGTGTAATAAAAACTGATAGCTCATCCTCAAAAAGCACTATAGCTGTCCCAAAAGATTATTTTTCTAACGACTAATCTAGCGATTATTTTTTTCGGTTAGTCGACTAATCGAACGACTTTCTTTTTTTTTTTTTTAACATGACAAAAGTTCTCTTTTCACCAGAGTATAAAATCCGAACCCGACAAAGTCTATTCATATTTCATAATATTGTAATGACCACGGAAGAGGCAGTGAATGAAGTGATTAGACAGCTTAGATATCTAATAAACCGTTGGAACACGCAAGACCGGTCACCATAGCAACGCTGGTAAACAAACCCTCGGAGCTCGGCTTTTGGCCGAGTTTTATACCATATAAAGGAATGAAGACATTTAATGGTCCAAATATTATTAATAAATATTCGAATATATTCGAATATTAATATTAATAAACATACAAACTTTTATCTTTGGTATACTACTGCGACTGCTTGATAAACGAACATTCCAGGTCGGGGAAGGGGGAAAATCAACAGAACTTGCGGTGGTTTGCGGCCATCCTGAACCAGAGCTCCCGGGTGTTTTCTTTTTAAATGCTCGTGCATTGCCGTAGTGCTGCTGTGGTACGCTAATGTAAATTTGCATAGTCTGCAAATAACCACCTTGTTGGGAGCGTTGAGAGTGAAAAAATCTCACACTTTTGAACACCTCAGTCGTGTTTTTTTTGCTGTTGGAGCCTCTGTGCTCCCGCTACTACTGCTTGCCGCCGCCATTGTTATGATTAACGATTGGCGATGATCGTTTTTGACTGACCTTCCCTTCTGGTGAACATGTCACTTATTTTGCAACATTTTGCTCCGTCTGTGGCGAGGGCTTTACGTTTTCTGTCCCTCTCTCTCTCTGCTCCACCTTTCCTCTTTTTCTGACTCTCCATTTCTCTCGACTACTGGAATGAAGACAGCAGAGCTAATTGGTTGTTGTGTTACGCCGACAGGTCGCCGAGCAGCGTTATTACGTAACTAGATGGATCGATTTGATTGGCCCGGGCGTCAGTAACTCAGTCCGGTGACTGTTCAAGTCAGGCCAGGAGGACCATCAGGCCACCGGGAAACGTCCCGGTGCTCCCGACGGCCAATCCGCCACTGGAGTCTTCCGTTGTTGGCAGGGTTTGAACTTGCATGGGGAAACCCCAGGGAAAGGAAGGAAGGAAAAGGAGGGCAAAAGAGGGAAAAGAGGGGAAAGAGGAGATAAAACTGATATATGTCATCATCTTTACACTAAATAATTTTGTTCATAGATATAATGCATAGCAATAATAAACAGACAGGTAAACTTCTCAGAATTCTTTAATTGTTAACTATAAACAAGGTATATCAAAAAGGCACTTACATTACAAAAGGTGAATATATACAAAAGGTACAGGAGAGGGATAACTGTTTATTGTTTTTCAACAGAATATCTCCATTCTGAGATGGTCTGTCCAGATGCTGGACAATACCACTTTCCCCTTATCTGGGTGTGACCAGTGCTTTTGTTTTTAGCCAGACCACACGTTTTGCAGACATAATGGTAGTCCTCTTTGCATTGCCTCTTTTTTGGTTGCTGCCCCCTTGCCACACTTTCGGTGACGATTTAATTTGTCTTGTGATTGAGCTGATGATGATGGTGCTGTTACTGTTGCTGTTTGTGTTGGTACTGGATATGGGGGCCCAGAGAAGTGGTGATACAGGGCTGAATGGTAGTTATGCTGAGGGGGGAGTGCTGGATTTTGAAAGGTCCAGCCAGGGTATGGAGCTGAGGATATGGCACTTTGCTGGTATGAGGAAGGCCCTGCTGACTGGGATGGCGGTACTTGGCCTTGCCCATATGTGGACCAGGAAGGTGACTGGGATGGCGGTACTTGGCCTTGCCCATATGTGGACCAGGAAGGTGACTGGGATGGCGGTGCTTGGTGCTGCCCATATATGGACCAGGCAGGTGACTGGGATGGCGGTACTTGGTGCTGCCCAAATGTGGACCAGGACGGTGGGGGATGCAGTGGCAGTTGACCCTGCTGATATGAGGGTGGAGCAGAAAGACCAGGCCATGCCTGTGAATCAGGAAAGAGCGGTGCTGTGCCAGCCCTGACACTGTGGCGCCGGCGTATCACTGCCTCGCCTTCTTGATTATCTGGCTCCTGAAACTCCATAGCCTTATGTCCATGCTCCACATGTGCAGTAGGGAGCTCTCGTGCCTCTGGCAAGGCGTCCTGCGCCGTAGAGACTGTCTGTGGAAGATGGACCCCTTGCAGCAAAGAGTCTCGACCCGTTCTTTTCTGCCTTTCATGCAACCTGGAAAAGATACACAGCAAAATGTTTAGCTACATCAATACATCAATTCCTTATAAGAATAAGAAGTCTGTTATTAGTCCCGCAATGCGGAAATTTACATAGAGGAAGTCAAAACATGTATCTCACCAAGAAGATACTGTGGTGTTATTGACCGTTACCAGCACCAAGGTGGTTTGGTCCTGAATCACCCGGCTGTCCTCTAGCAGTTGTTTGATGTGCTGGTATGTGTGGACGATGGACTGGGGAATTGGTAAAGTTTTACCGTTGCAGTCTTTTGGCCTATTTCGGGCACACTGATACTCCTTCAACAGCCTGAGGGAAACACACTCAGAGATTCTGTTGCTGTCAGGTCTCTGGGCAGCCTGGCCATGGGTCATGAACAGTCTAGGAAGGAAAAGATGACATGATCAATATTGCACAGCAGACAGTATATTAATGTAAAGAAAAGAAAAAATATGTGTTATGAGTCATTATTGTAAGTATAACCCCACTTCACGGTTACAGTATCTTACTGAACAGTCTAAAATGCAGTGAGGATTTACAGACCAACATTATTGGTCTTGTGTGATATTGCTTTAATGTAACATTTAATTAAAAATAAGTATCAGACTCGTGATTATGTGTGCATCCACTATAGTGCAGTTCACCTTTCAGCCGCTTGCTGACCAGGTGCAGAGCCAATGCGTTTCCTGGATGCTCTCCACGGCCCAGCCAAGGTCTTCCGCTTACATTTCAGCGAGTATTTTGTCAGCATCTGGTCCATGCCGTGAAGACTTGAGTACAGCCGCACAATGTCATCTGTCTCTGAGGCTGACAAAGCTGTTATGGTGCGGTTTAGGTTGACAAGATAGCCTGCCAATTTATCAACCACCTCCCATCCAGGAAAACCCCTTACATCAGATCGGCTTTCCTGAGAAATGAAGAATATGGAGAAATGTCTATATATTATACACAAATTGACAAAATGCAACTGTAAAAATTGTTTAGAAAGCTATGTATTGGTCATTAAGTAAATGGCAAATATTTGCACTGGAGCACCTGTTATACAGTATAGCTAACACTAGGGGTCAGGGTTATATAAATATAAAATCGAATTGTGCTGGACACACTAAGCGTTTAGTTAAATTACCTGAGATGAAGTGCTTGGTCCACTCAAGGAGTTGTCCTCACTGTGTACACTTCTGGCTGGACTGTCGGGACTTTCAGAGACACTGCGGACATCAGAACTTCTTTCCTAGAAATTTGTAATGGGGAGAAATTGCATTATAAAATTGCCTGTTTACACAATTCCTTGTTATACAAGCACGCAACAGAAAGACAAATAGCGATAATAAATAAAATATCAAATTCATAGCATATGTAAATCAATAACTTTCAAATGATCATGTCATTGTCAAATTACCTCAGGGGATATGTAAGATGATGTGTTTGAATGGTCACTGTGGAGAAATGGTTGACTGTGAGGGGGTGAAATCTCCAACTCTGCTGCATACTGGGGGGCTTCAGGTGGAGTCCGACTTAGGATGTTCGTTGCGTCACTTACTGTGACATCCAGAAACTCATCCTCCTGAACTTCGTCCAGCGAATCAGGTAGAATGTTGCCAACTGCTCCAACAAATATTCAACAGCAATGCGCTCACCTAAAGAATCATCATTTAAAAGAAAAAGAAGCATTTTGAATACAGAGTACTAGACATATTCCCATTAAAATGGGGGGGAAAAAGCAAAAGGATAATTTGTTGAATGTGTAGTAGTGAAGCTGTGGTTGCAAGGAGAATGAGTTCTCTTGGTGTATCTTACTCCCAGGGGGAATGAATTCTGGCAAGAGCGGATTGCCGAGGACTTTGTTGCTGAGGTCATTGATGTTGGACATCAGGCAGATGTTATAGAGTTTTGTTTGCGATGCACCCCTCATACCCACAGCTTCATGGGCTCGGTTCATGTTCCATCTGGAACTACCCTCAAGCATGTACATCTGAGTGTGCATTGCATTAGACCTCCAGCCTTAAAAGATACAAAATGTTAGAGATTATAGAAACTACATTTTAAAAGAAGACATGTAAGGAGTATGAGTCATGCCAAAGATATACAACTTTTATTTACCCGGGATAAATGTGCACTGGTGGCGATGAAAACTTTCCACAGAAGAGGACCCCCTGCCACATCTGAAGACATCCAGGACGTTGTCTCCCTTTTTTGAACCAGAGCGGACTTTGGTATGAAGTTCAACTCCAGGAGGATCTTGGATGCATGTCAGGTGCTTCTGTTGCGTGTCCCATTCTTCATGCTGTCAGGGTTGATGAGTCGCAAGCCTGTGGTGTTGGTCAGTTCCCACATGGACTCCAGCGAATCACCAATCAGCCTCCGTGTTTCCTCAACCCCCCGAGTTTTCCGCTTGCAATGTCTGGCCAGTTCACTGGAGCTGATGTTGGCCAGGACTTGATCCTCTGTAGGAGCATGACCTGCATGCTGTTTCTGCAGCTCGGACTTCTTTGCCTCTTTGAGGCGACGAAAATCCTCCTGGTCCCACTCAAAAATGCAGTGGGACATCTTTGAGCAGAAAGTGCCATAGATAGGGTGGTGTTCCGTTGTGAGTCCACGTGTAAATCTCCTCATGAAGTGGAAAATGTCCAGTCTCACAATGGTTTTCCACGGTCGCAGCCATGAAAGAACCGGGGAGGTACCTGTGCAAATGAAAGATCACGGCCAAAAGTTATGCATAATGTTATAATTACAATTATCAATATATGACTCTCTCCAAAGTATGATCTGACAAATATGACCTAATACAAGTAGCACTTGGGGGGTATGCTAAATAATTGTTCAAGTTTTTAAGTTGTTTGCGCCTGTAAGAAATAAAAAACAACTACATAAACATTATGACGGTCACACACCTGTCCCACTGCAGCAATCTCTGTCAACATAAATGATTTCTGGCTCTGGCTCTCCGGCATCCTTGTAGCGTTTCACGATCCCCTGGCACAACTCATCCAGTCCAGCTCCCTCACAAGTGGTGAGCACACAGTTGAGCAGCTGCCCACATTCGTTGGTGACATTCGTCATCCAGGTAGCCGAGTCTGCAATGTCACCAGCAAGCTTCTTTGTGATCTATTAAATACAGACATAAAATTAGGATTAAGAGAAAAATAAATAAATTGCATGACAACATAATCAAGTGTAATCATGACCGTCATTTTTCAGAGGTTTGCCTGCACCTTTTTTGTGGAGTCGAGCTTTAGGATCCTGCCGTATGTCGATGTTATGACACCCTTCATCTCATCCAGATGACCATTGGCATGGACCCTCTCAAACCACTGTGCAAGGGGTAGGGTGCGATAGGTTGGTGGCTGCTCATAGGCTACTGGGTCAATGCAGTCCTCCTGCTGTGAAGCGTACAGTCCGACAGGTACTCAACTGTGCGCCTTCCCCACTCCTCACTGTGAACTTCCTCCAGGGCTTGCTGCAGGTAACTGGAGCTGTTTCCTACTGTTCTTGGTTTGAGGAAGGTAACACACTTCCTGTCCAGGGCGTGCTGTGTGGTGAGAACAGCAGGGAACTTGTTTCGGTGGGCAGGATCCAACTGATTTAGCACATCAGTGCTCCAAGGGCAGACAGGGATTTTGCACTTACTGCACCGAGGATAGTCTCCGCCGATCAAGTAATACCTGGAGTCAAGGTCAATTACTTCCCGGGCTTTTGGGTAAATCCCAGAGTGGTGCATCTTGCTGTTGCACTGCACACTTTTAATTGGAATACTCCACATCCGCATCGGTGCCCACAGAAACATCCGCTGCCTGAAGTAGGCCATGGGGTCAGGTCGTACATTTGTCGGCTTTGGTGGATCAGGTGGAAGGAACCAGTTCTTAGAAGCCTCTTGCCGCAGACACCCTGTGGCCTTGTAAAGACACTGGGCAATCCACTCCTGATCGGCTGGGTTGATGACCCGCAAGAACTGTTTGGGGAGAAAACTCACCCAATTCACCACTGGCGGCCTCAGGTTGACAACGTCAGGAGATGTAGCAGGAAAAGAAGGTGGTGGTGTAGGAGGATGTTGTTGATGGGATGGAGGAGGTTGTTGTTGTTGTTGTGGAGGAGGAAGTTGCAGCTGTGGTGGAGGAGGTCGCTGTTGTTGTAGTTGTGGTGGAGGAGGAAGTTTCAGCTGGGGCAGAGGAGGTCGCTGTTGTGAAAACACAGAGTTTCTCTGGTCACATCTGCTCAGAGATCAGCGGCTTCATGATCAGAGCAGAGGCTGCAGGTGGTTTGTACCGAGCTGGAGTTTCTGTTTCCTCCTCCTCCTCTCGGCTCGCTCATTGTGCTCAGTACAACACGAGACGTGGCGCTCACAGTCAGGACTACTGACACCTAAATCATCCCAATAAAAAATAACCTTAACTAACCCTCTGAACTTGAACTAGTTCATTTTAAGTGTGAACTGGCTCAACGCTGCAAACAGCTACTGGACACCAGTCAGCATTGAGAGGCAGAAGTAGGGCTGGATCATTACACTCTTGTGACCAATCCTGCATGAGACTGCGGATAGGCCCGCCTTTCTCATTAGCATAAGGACACTGCAAATGAAAAGGAAATGTATCAGAGAATAAATAAATGTGCAAATATTTTTAAGACATTTCTTTTGGTATTAACATATTTATTTATTTCCTTTTTTATTTATTTATTTATTTATACATTTATTTATTTTTACTTAAGTCATTTATGGTCCTCCATACAGGTCGGACCTGTTAGGATTTGTTAGGAACTTGTTAGGACTCCAGTAGCAGCCTGTTGCTGGAGGGTACGGCCACAACAACCTGACAAATATTGTTGTTTCAATAACTTTCACCATAATGTAGCAACCAGAGTTTGAGATTGTAAATGAAAGTTTTGGGCTTAATATAACTGCGATGGCTGGGAATCGAACCCAGGTCAACTGCTTGGAAGGCAGCTATGCTCACCACTATACCACCATTCAGCCAATGACAATGGGCGTCTTCACCGAGCGGCGCATCCACCGGTGCCCTCCCCCCACCTTCCACCGCTTGACTTTTTATTTGACACCTTCTGAACTCCGACACTGTGAGGATTTACACTCGAAAGGTAAGATGTCGCCACTGCCTTTTCACTTAGTCAGACTGCTTGTAAGCTTATTTATTACACCGAGAAACGGCTATTACACTGTGTATAACCCGCCGTTCATTCATTCATTCATTCGCTGTTGATATCGTTATAGTCATTTCACTTAGTCAGACTGCTAACTTGTTAGCTCATTTACACGACAAAGGGGTATGACGCTGGGTTTAACAATCGCGCTTGTAAAAGCACAGTTCAAACTTTCCGCTTTTCATACCCCACTGTACGCTATAGGAAATCTGTATGAGCGGCACATTTGGCGCTTTTCATACCACTGTACATTATTATAATCTTTATGAGAGTAGTGTATAACATCATTATAATGTAACACAAGGTTACACTTTGCATGCAGATCAAGTAATAATAACGTTGTATAAACATGTATGTATCCACACTGTAATACAAGCAGTAATGGAATACTACTATATTATACAATGAGCTGAAATGTGTTACAATTTGCTGTAGAGTATGCTGATTCTTTAGTTTTTCTCTCACATGCATATAGGGGAGAGCAGGGTAATGTGAGACATTTAATATATCAGTAAAATTCACACATTTCCCATTAATTCAGGATGTTTCCTAGCAATGGACATGATCAGAATGTCTTCAGGACAAAGGGCAGTGAAAATATGATTGCTTTTTAATAAGTGGTCTTGTGTCTCACTTTACCCCAGCTTAGGGGTAAAGTGAGACAGACCAGAGAAATCAAGGGGGTAAAGTGATCCACTTACTTTTTCCACTTTAAAACTACCATAACAACACATGTAATAGTTAAAATCCTGGCAGCTAGATTGACAACCACACATTCCAAAACTTATATCAGACTAGTAACAGAATCATGGGGATTGCTCAATTAAGCACATTTATGATTATTATGATTTGATCTCTTGCACACCCTAGCTTTCCTGCACATTGTTGCTCTCTACAATTGGCAGGGACAGGGATATTGTTTTCTCTGCGCATTCAAATGCCAGTTCACAGCACTTAACTGGAGCAAGGCTGGTAATGTGAGACATTACCCGATGTCTCACATTACCCCGCTCTCCCCTACTTGTATCAACTGAATGTGTCTATTCTTGTCAGATGGCTTCCAAAAAAACACAGAGCTATGGGTGATGAGGAGTGGATGTCCCGTCTGCGAAGGTTTGCTGCTGTCGGGGTCTGGCCTGCTGATGCAGGAAACCGGCCGGCACCACGCCAGAAAAAGTGGCACGATCTGTTTCTGAAGGTAAACTTGGAGGAAGTGATATGTGTACAATCATTGCATTTAAAGCAAAGTAATAATAATACAAATCAATATCATTATACAGATTGAGAAATGCCCAATGCAGCTCAGGGGTCAAAGGTCGCTGTTTGGAGGGACACAGACATGTAACTGTGGCTTCCATATAAAGAAGGTATCAGAGGTCCTACATAATATTACGCTGTCTTGGTGTTGTATTACATATTATTGAACTTCATTTTCATTTCCTGGAACCTGTAGCCATCAGTCTCTGTGTCCTCTTCGGTGACACCACACCCAGGACCCTCGTCTGGATCCCCCTCCATCACACCTGGGCAACCACCACGCAAGCCCATTTTGACTTTGGCCTCAGTATGTATTGAGGGTGTATTTATATTTAGCATATGTTTATATTTTAAACGGCTACACATAAGGTTACTTTTTCTTCTCGTCAGTTCACAAAACCACGGTTCGGTGGATCGCATGGTGCCCATGCAAAGCCAAACTTGGCTTCAGCTGGGCAGCGTGGAATCAAGGTAATATAAGGACAACATCTTAGTAAACATAGTATCCTTTTATTTTGTTACAGATATGAAGAAATGGTCTGGTCTTCTAATATCCGTGTTGTTAAAACTAATTATGACACAATACTTTATTTATTTTTGTGTAAACTGTCCTCTTCCTCAATTAGACCACAACTGACACCCCGTCACCTGGCCACAGTCCCAGGCACTATATTCAGACTGTCTCTCCTCTGTCTCTTCCACCCTCTACCGTGTCGACAACCACCTCAGCTTCCTGTGTCACATCGGCTGCTACTGGAGCTGTGAGACAAACTCCTCATTTAAGTTGTTTTCCTCACAACGATATTTTATTAAACTTGAAACAAGTCTCCTTCATGAGTAGCTTATGAACATACCTTTTGTGATTTATTAATTAGAGAGTGTCAACTGCCATATCCTTGGAAACCTCCTCTGCTCCTCCGGCCCCTGTGGACTCTGTGTCCTATGCCTGTGTTTCCTCTGCTGCAACCTCTGTGGCTGGTCCCTCAGCACATCCTACCCCTGATGCTGAGCCATTGGCGGCGCATATGATGTCTGCTGCTGCTGTTGCTGCTTCACAGCCTGGCTGGCTGCCTGCAAAGCTGAGGACAACTATACCACCTCAGGACCAGAAATGGATAGCAGCAGCTCTGCGGAAGAACAAACGTTTGCGCTCTGACCTGATGCTGTGGTATAATCCACCATTACCAGCCATCATTTATCACCAGGTCCCCGCTCCAGAGCGCTTTTTTACCCACCGGCTTCTCGTATGGATGCTGTACCACCTGTGGAAGGTGAGGCTGAACTTTTATTACTACCTTATGATTACTGAGACACTGTGGTGCAACGCATGCAAGATCGCCTACATTTCCAGCAGCAAAACAATATTGGACCAGCTGGATATGCCGACCAGGATGGAGTTCACACCGATCCTGACTCAAAGGTTATTATACTGAGATTACTTTGCTTATGCAACGTCTTTGTTTGTCATTCAATCACACTTCAAAGTTGCTGCTTTTATATTTGTCTCCCTTTTCCCCTTTTTTCTTTATAGATATGCTTGTGACATAAGGGTCATTGTCTCTCTGAGGGATAGGACCCAGGGTAACAGCCCCTCCCGATTGGTCAGGCAGCTGAGGGAGAACCAAGGTCGGGAGTGGATTCGATATCTCATCCGGTACTGTTCTAAATGCATACACTTTGCAGACAGGCAATCCCTGCTCCCTGTCTTGTTCCAGGAGGTGCCAGAGCCGTCAGTTATCCCCTCTCACAGGTGGATGCTAACTGTGCATGGCAGAGACATTTTGAACAGGCTGGACCACATCAAAGCGAGCATTACTTGCACTTTTGGAAGTGTCCTAAAAATGGACTCCACCAAAAAGGTAAATATTTTGGACTGTAAACAATGTAATATTCTACATTATAACCTCACTTTGTCGAAATTATAACATTAGTAGTAAAGACGTGAAATATAACTATGCTTTGTTCAATAAAAGAAACCTAATTAAATTATAATAGCATCACACATATACAAGATATTTTATTACACACTGTCCTTTATTTGCATCACAGATCACCAAGAAGCTGTCTCGCTTTGCTAAGGGGACTGCCTTGTGGCTAACATCTGTTAGCAATGAGGTGGGCCAAATCCTTATCAGTGTCCTGACTGCTCAGGAGGGTCCAGCTCTGGACAACATGGCAGCTGGTCTCATCCACAGATACAGCACTGCTGGTGTGGCCCCTCCAAAGCTACTGTACGTTGACACTGAATGTTGTCGGGAGGGCTTGGTACAGACCAAATTAAAACAGCGATTTGGAGGGTGGCCAGACCTCATTGTGAGGCTGGACATTTACCACTTTATGAGGCGGCTGGCATCTGGCTGTACGAAGGATGCTCATCCCCTCTACCCCACCTTCATGGCCAAATTGTCCAGCTGCATCTTTGAGTGGGACAGCAGAGACGTTGCATTGCTGCGGCGAGCCAAGCGTGCCGAGCTGGTACAGGAAGGTGTACCGGGCATTACCGACCGAATGGTAGACCTCCACATCACCAAGGCCGAACTGTCCAAGCACTGCAGAAGGCAGACAAGGGGAGAGCAGACGACAATCACCTTGCTTGAAAGCCTGCTCGATGAGCTGATGGGGCCGAAGGGCAGCGACAATCTTGGTGTCCCTCTGCTGGACATGGAGAGGATGAAGCACATCTGGCGTGTCCAGAGGAAGCATGTAAAGTGCATTCAGGATGTACCGGGTGTGCTTCTCTATACCCAGACGGGCACCACCACCAAAGAGGGCATTGTTCTGCCTAACTACAGGTGTGCTCGAGGGTCCACATCCCTTGAGTCCTTCCACTTACATGTGAACAGGTACATTCCAGGTCTGTATGAGTCCCTATACATTGATGAGATTAAATATATAGGGTTCAACGTTTTATTATTATTATGATTAGTATTAATACTGCTAACCTGTTCAGTATTAACACTGACAAAACTCTCCTTAACATTATTTGTCACATTGTCTCTCTCTTAAGGGACGAGTGCAAACAGCCTTAACTTCCAGCTGTACCTCCTGGAAGGACTTAATCGATGGAACCAGGACCGTCAAACTGCATCCCTGGCAGCCAATCCTTCCAGCCTGCTCAGTTACTCAGGGGACCTTGTTCACTGTGCCAACACCATGTGTCTCAAGGTGCTTGGAAGGAAAGCTGTGCCCTCTTTTCAGCCCCCTGCTGTTTACACTGGTGAGTTTAACCTTTCCACAAGGATGAGGTGATATTTCATATCCATGAAATATAATAACCTCTTAAGTTAAATTTCTGAAAGCTAATTTTCCTCTTCCTATTCTTTTGTCTGTCCCAGGGGAGCTAATAGGTATTGATTACCTCTTCCGTCAGACTGGAAGGCCCCTGCAGGATATACAGCCTGACTCAGAGGAGACCGAGCAGATGCTGGAGGATGTCTGCACTGAGGAACAGGAAGATGAGGGCTTTGAGGATGCTGTCTATGACCCAACCGTTGAGCGGCTGGACCTGTCCTCAGATCCGTCACCTACCAGCTCTTCAACTCCCTCTTCTCTCCACTCTACTGCTTCTCCTCCAAGGCCTGGATGTAGCTCCACTGCAGCAGCATCTGAGCATCATCTGGTAATATTCTCATCACATTTCTTTCACCGTACAATGTCTGTAGATAATTGTGGCTGTGTTGTGATTACACTTACAGTAATATATGTAGCAGTGCTTTCAAGCAACCAACAAAAATAACATGCAATACATACAAATCTGGAGAATGAACAAATTTATAAAAGCATAACACACTCTACTTAAATTACATTTTATTTCTAGATTGAGTATGAGGACACAGACATGCCCCCTGTCCCATCCGCCCCTCCTGCTGGTTCTCTTCTTTTAAGTTCCACCAGCCTTTCTGCGACTACTTCTCCTGCTGCAAGAAATACTTCTGTAGCGCGACGGGTGAGTGTTTCTTTGGTACGATTAACCACAGAACCATTCATACTTGTGGTATGCTATGGATTTTTATTTCTATTCAATTTCCCTTTTTTTCCCAGGCTTTGGATTTTCTGCCCAGGGAGTTGCCTGGCCCATCAGCCGTCACCGCCAGCTCAGCCTCCATGCTTCCTCTTCCCACCACCCTCTCGACCACTGTCCCTACAGCCACAGTTTCCTCTGCATCACAGCACACCACCACAGCAGCACCTCACAACATCTGGTGAGTCTTTTGCTGAAGAATATCACTGAGACAGTAATGTTCCTTTTCTGTATTTGCTACTATGTATTTTTTTTTGTGCTCATTTTGATGTACTCTTATTTTTACCAGGCAGTGGATGAGCGTTGTATTCCTGGAATGGACCTCGTGGATTGCCTGGCTAACTACTTGGTGGGGCTAAGACTTGAAACTGGCCTAACCCTCACCAACCTGCAGGCCAGTACAATTATAGCCCTGTGGCAGAACCTCCTGCCATATGATCGCCAGCGGGTGGAGTATGCTGCACGGCACAAGAGTCGCCTGATAACAGGACGCTTCAGGTGCTCCAAACAGAGGGCTGAATTCACACCAGGTGTGGAGAGCACGACAAGCTGTGTCTTAGGGTCAACAGGATCCCCTGCACAGTGGCCAGACTGTTGTCGCCTGGTAGAGTCCATCTTTATCAAACTGTGCTGCCTCTATAAGAGCTCTAAAAAACAGGGCTCTCAGGTTCTGACAAGATGGACTCTCATCATGAACGATTATATAAAAATCAGGGAGCTGGTCCTGGGTAATGGTGTGCTGATGCAGGCTACTACACTGCAATTGTTTGAGGTCAATCAAACAACCCTCATTCAGTGGCACAACAAGCGCCTGAAGAGGCAGGATTGTAGTATTCTGCTGCAAGGGGTTAATTTGCCTCCCGCTATCCCCATTGCTCCGGTGCCTCTGCCACCTATGCAGTCACGCCCCACTGCTGCACCCCCACATCCTGGCCCCTACCATCAATACCACTTGCCAGAGAGTACAGTAGGAAAGGCAGTGGACAAGAGGAAATCTGTTCGTCCAGCCCCACCAGTCTACTTGCCTCCAGCTATTCATGTTGCTCCTGTGCCTCTCCCACCAGTGCAGTCACGCCCCACTGCTGCACCCCCACAGCTTGGCCCCCAGCATCGATTCCACTTGCCACACACTTCAGCAAGAAAGGCAGCGGACAAGAGAACGTCTGCTCTTCCAGCCGAACACCCTCATCCTCCAAAGGCTGTCTGCCCAGGATTGCCTTCTCTTGTCACACAGCAGACACATCCGCATATCTCTGCCCCTATGCCTGTTGTACCCCCACCCATCCCACCCTGTGGTTCATTCGTTTTTTTGCCCCCACAAGTCCCTGCACTGAGGTTGCTTGCTCCCGCTGGCCCCCTCCCGCCCCCATCTCCTGCCCGAAGAAAGTACATTCGGACAACAGAAACAATAAAATGCGGTCAGTGTCATCAGCCCCGGGTTCAGGAAAATGGCCATCGCCAATATTATGGCTCTGTATACTGTCCTGTTACAACTGGCATGCCACATGACCAGTGGCTGGAGGACATGCGGAGGAAGAGGGAGGCAAAGAAATTATGCCATTCTGTAAATAGTGTAAATAATGTATGTATATAGTTTTAAAAAACAGTGTTATTGCGACAGTCCAGTATTTTTTATCCTCTATTGCTTATTGGTTTTCTTTTTTTTGTATGTTTATTAGCCAATACATGAGGATCTCTTTCATTCTTTGTATTTTCATTGTGTTTTTATTACCTCCAACAAAGACGTCATTTTTCACTCTTGTCTGTATCTTGGTCCATTTATTTCATTCATTCAATCGTTGTTACTGTTGTTTGTGGTTCTCTTTATAAAGATATCCTGTATTTTTTTAATAAATGTATATACTTTTTCTACAAAACTATCTTGTTTATTTTTCCCAATGCACTATGCAAGCATTATAAATATTAGCAGCACTACAAGCAGTACAAACCCACTGTTTGAACATTTCACCAATATAAAGTAACTAAGTGACATTTAAGAGATTCATAACAATAGGTAACAGTTTGGGTAAATAGACACATGCTGCTGCCGGGAATCGAACCAGGTACCCTTGGATCCACAGCTGCTTATGCCATACTCAAACAAAGTCTAATTTTGGTCATATTACTCTAATTAATACAATTACCTACCCATCCTACAACATCTGAAAGGCAAAAGGTTCAGTTCCCTGTTCTTTCCATTTCCTCACTTTTTCCTCTCTCTTTTCTTCCCCTCTTCCCCTCCTTTTCTTTTCTTCCCCCACCTAAACAGACTATTGTTCCCCAGCTTTAGCGGATCGCCATAACCACTCGGCCACAACAACCTGATAAATATTGTTGTTTCAATAACTTTCAAGATAATGTAGCAACCAGAGT